>NW_028182130.1:0-151000 GCF_964271855.1 Acomys minous
TCAGAATCTGTACTACTGCGCAAATAGGCACGTCTCTTTAGGCATAAAACTCATTTCCGACAAAGTTGCCCAAATGCATCTCAGAAGTGTGCAACTTGTTCCCTGAGTTAGAAAACGTCGAGAAACGGTCGTTTCTGCTAGCGCTGTGCTTCTACACATCTATTTGCTGAACGGTGAAAGCACACAGTAATGCACTTTTCTCCCAGCAAATACACTGTTTCTAAGGAAATGGGAACACACTGAGGAGACACTTGTGGGAGCTACTGTGACTAAAACTCAGCTTCCCTACGCACAGGGAAGCAAGAGAAATACTGATTTCATCAAGCCCAGTTACATACTCAGAATCTGTACTACTGCGCAAATACGCACGTCTCTTTAGGCATAAAACTCATTTCTGACAACGTTGCCCAAATGCATCTCAGAAGTGTGCAACTTGTTCCCTGAGTTAGAAAACGTCGAGAAACGGTCGTTTCTGCTAGCGCTGTGCTTCTACACATGTATTTGCTGAACGGTGAAAGCGCACAGTAATGCACTTTTCTCCCAGCAAATACACTGTTTCTAAGGAAATGGGAACACACTGAGGAGACACTTGTGGGAGCTACTGTGACTAAAACTGAGGTTCCCTACGCACAGGGAAGCAAGAGGAATGCTGATTTCATCAAGCCCAGTTACATACTCAGAATCTGTACTACTGCGCAAATAGTCATGTCTCTTAAGGCAAAAAACTCATTTCTGACAAAGTTGCCAAAATGCATTTCAGAAGTGTGCAACTTCTTCCCTGAATTGGAAAACGTCGAGAAACGGTCGTTTCTGATAGCGCTGTGCTTCTACACATGTATTTGCTGAACGGTGAAAGCACACAGTAATGCACTTTTCTCCCAGCATATACACTGTTTCAAAGGAAATGGGAACACACTGAGGAGACACTTGTGGGAGCTACTGTGACTAAAACTGAGCTTCCCTACGCACAGGGAAGCAAGAGGAATGCTGATTTCATCAAGCTCAGTTACATACTCAGAATCTGTACTACTGCGCAAATAGTCATGTCTCTTAAGGCAAAAAACTAATTTCTGAAAAAGTTGCCAAAATGCATTTCAGAAGTGTGCAACTTCTTCTCTGAATTGGAAAACGTCGAGAAATGGTCGTTTCTGCTAGCGCTGTGCTTCTACACATGTATTTGCTGAACGGTGAAAGCACACAGTAATGCACTTTTCTCCCAGCAAATACACTGTTTCTAAGGAAATGGGAACACACTGAGGAGACACTTGTGGGAGCTACTGTGACTAAAACTGAGCTTCCCTACGCACAGGGAAGCAAGAGAAATGCTGATTTCATCAAGCCCAGTTACATACTCAGAATCTGTACTACTGCGCAAATAGGCAAATCTAGTGCGTTCTAAGGCACGTCTCTTTAGTCAAAAAACTCATTTCTGACAAAGTTGCCCAAATGCATCTCAGACGTGTGTAACTTGTTCCCTGAGTTAGAAAACGTCGAGAAAGGTCATTTCGGCTAGCGCTTTGATTCTACACATTTATTTGCTGAACGGTGAAAGCGCACAGTAATGCACTTTTCTCCCAGCAAATACACTGTTTCTAAGGAAATGGGAACACACTGAGGAGACACTTGTGGGAGCTACTGTGACTAAAACTGAGCTACCCTACGCACAGGGAAGCAAGAGAAATGCTGATTTCATCAAGCCCAGTTACGTACTCAGAATCTGTACTACTGCGCAAATAGCAAATCTAGTGCGTTCTAAGGCACGTCTCTTTAGTCAAAAAACTCATTTCTGACAAAGTTGCCCAAATGCATTTCAGAAGTGTGCAACTTCTTCCCTGAATTGGAAAACGTCGAGAAACGGTCGTTTCTGCTAGCGCTGTGCTTCTACACATGTATTTGCTGAACGGTGAAAGCACACAGTAATGCACTTTTCTCCCAGCAAATACACTGTTTCTAAGGAAATGGGAACACACTGAGGAGACACTTGTGGGAGCTACTGTGACTAAAACTGAGCTTCCCTACGCACAGGGAAGCAATAGGAATGCTGATTTCATCAAGCCCAGTTACATACTCAGAATCTGTACTACTGCGCAAATAGTCATGTCTCTTAAGGCAAAAAACTCATTTCTGACAAAGTTGCCAAAATGCATTTCAGAAGTGTGCAACTTCTTCCCTGAATTGGAAAACGTCGAGAAACGGTCGTTTCTGATAGCGCTGTGCTTCTACACATGTATTTGCTGAACGGTGAAAGCGCACAGTAATGCACTTTTCTCCCAGCAAATACACTGTTTCTAAGGAAATGGGAACACACTGAGGAGACACTTGTGGGAGCTACTGTGACTAAAACTGAGCTTCCCTACGCACAGGGAAGCAAGAGGAATGCTGATTTCATCAAGCCCAGTTACATACTCAGAATCTGTACTACTGCGCAAATAGTCATGTCTCTTAAGGCAAAAAACTCATTTCTGACAAAGTTGCCAAAATGCATTTCAGAAGTGTGCAACTTCTTCCCTGAATTGGAAAATGTCGAGAAACGGTCGTTTCTGATAGCGCTGTGCTTCTACACATGTATTTGCTGAACGGTGAAAGCACACAGTAATGCACTTTTCTCCCAGCATATACACTGTTTCTAAGGAAATGGGAACACACTGAGGAGACACTTGTGGGAGCTACTGTGACTAAAACTGAGCTTCCCTACGCACAGGGAAGCAAGAGGAATGCTGATTTCATCAAGCTCAGTTACATACTCAGAATCTGTACTACTGCGCAAATAGTCATGTCTCTTAAGGCAAAAAACTCATTTCTGACAAAGTTGCCAAAATGCATTTCAGAAGTGTGCAACTTCTTCTCTGAATTGGAAAACGTCGAGAAATGGTCGTTTCTGCTAGCGCTGTGCTTCTACACATGTATTTGCTGAACGGTGAAAGCACACAGTAATGCACTTTTCTCCCAGCAAATACACTGTTTCAAAGGAAATGGGAACACACTGAGGAGACACTTGTGGGAGCTACTGTGACTAAAACTGAGCTTCCCTACGTGCAGGGAAGCAAGAGAAATGCTGATTTCATCAAGCCCAGTTACATACTCAGAATCTGTACTACTGCGCAATTAGGCATGTCTCTTTAGGCAAAAAACTCATTTCTGACAAAGTTGCCCAAATGCATCTCAGACGTGTGTAACTTGTTCCCTGAGTTAGAAAACGTCGAGAAAGGTCATTTCAGCTAGCGCTGTGCTTCTGCACATGTATTTGCTGAACGGTGAAAGCGCACAGTAATGCACTTTTCTCCCAGCAAATACACTGTTTCTAAGGAAATGGGAACACACTGAGGAGACACTTGTGGGAGCTACTGTGACTAAAACTGAGCTTCCCTACGCACAGGGAAGCAAGAGGAATGCTGATTTCATCAAGACCAGTTACATACTCAGAATCTGTACTACTGCGCAAATAGGCACGTCTCTTTAGGCATAAAACTAATTTCGGACAAAGTTGCCCAAATGCATCTCAGAAGTGTGCAACTTGTTCCCTGAGTTAGAAAACGTCGAGGAACGGTCGTTTCTGCTAGCGCTGTGCTTCTACACATGTATTTGCTGAACGGTGATAGCGCACAGTAATGCACTTTTCTCCCAGCAAATACACTGTTTCTAAGGAAATGGGAACACATTGAGGAGACACTTGTGGGAGCTACTGTGACTAAAACTGAGCTTCCCTACACACAGGGAAGCAAGAGAAATGCTGATTTCATCAAGCCCAGTTACATACTCAGAATCTGTACTACTGCGCAAATAGGCAAATCTAGTGTGTTCTAAGGCACGTCTCTTTAGTCAAAAATCTCATTTCTAACAAAGTTGCCCAAATGCATCTCAGAAGTGTGCAACTTGTTCCCTGATTTAGAAAACGTAGAGAAACGGTCGTTTCTGCTAGAGCTGTGCTTCTACACATGTATTTGCTGAACGGTGAAAGCGCACAGTAATGCACTTTTCTCCCAGCAAATACACTATTTCTAAGGAAATTGGAACACACTGAGGAGACACTTGTGGGAGCTACTGTGACTAAAACTGAGCTTCCCTACGTGCAGGGAAGCAAGAGAAATGCTGATTTCATCAAGCCCAGTTACATACTCAGAATCTGTACTACTGCGCAAATAGGCACGTCTCTTTAGGCATAAAACTCATTTCGGACAAAGTTGCCCAAATGCAGCTCAGAAGTGTGCAACTTGTTCCCTGAGTTAGAAAACGTCGAGAAACGGTCGTTTCTGCTAGCGCTGTGCTTCTACACATCTATTTGCTGAACGGTGAAAGCGCACAGTAATGCACTTTTCTCCCAGCAAATACACTGTTTCTAAGGAAATGGGAACACACTGAGGAGACACTTGTGGGAGCTACTGTGACTAAAACTGAGCTACCCTACGCACAGGGAAGCAAGAGAAATGCTGATTTCATCAAGCCCAGTTACATACTCAGAATCTGTACAACTGCGCAAATAGCAAATCTAGTGCGTTCTAAGGCACGTCTCTTTAGTCAAAAAACTCATTTCTGACAAAGTTGCCCAAATGCATCTCAGACGAGTGTAACTTGTTCCCTGAGTTAGAAAACGTCGAGAAAGGTCATTTCAGCTAGCGCTGTGCTTCTACACATTTATTTTCTGAACGGTGAAAGCGCACAGTAATGCACTTTTCTCCCAGCAAATACACTGTTTCTAAGGAAATGGGAACACACTGAGGAGACACTTGTGGGAGCTACTGTGACTAAAACTCAGCTTCCCTACGCACAGGGAAGCAAGAGAAATACTGATTTCATCAAGCCCAGTTACATACTCAGAATCTGTACTACTGGGCAAATAGTCATGTCTCTTAAGACAAAAAACTCATTTCTGACAAAGTTGCCAAAATGCATTTCAGAAGTGTGCAACTTCTTCCCTGAATTGGAAAACTTCGAGAAACGGTCGTTTCTGCTATCGCTGTGCTTCTACACATGTATTTGCTGAACGGTGAAAGCACACAGTAATGCACTTTTCTCCCAGCATATACACTGTTTCAAAGGAAATGGGAACACACTGAGGAGACACTTGTGGGAGCTACTGTGACTAAAACTGAGCTTCCCTACGCACAGGGAAGCAAGAGGAATGCTGATTTCATCAAGCCCAGTTACATACTCAGAATCAGTACTACTGCGAAAATAGGCATGTCTCTTAAGGCAAAAAAGTCATTTCTGAGAAAGTTGCCCAAATGCATTTCAGAAGTGTGCAACTTCTTGCATGAATTAGAACACGTCGAGAAACGGTCGTTTCTGCTAGCGCTGTGCTTCTACACATGTATTTGCTGAACGGTGAAAGCACACAGTAATGCACTTTTCTCCCAGCAAATACACTGTTTCTAAGGAAATGGGAACACACTGAGGAGACACTTGTGGGAGCTACTGTGACTAAAACTGAGCTTCCCTACGTGCAGGGAAGCAAGAGAAATGCTGATTTCATCAAGCCCAGTTACATACTCAGAATCTGTACTACTGCGCAAATAGGCACGTCTCTTTAGGCATAAAACTCATTTCGGACAAAGTTGCCCAAATGCATCTCAGAAGTGTGCAACTTGTTCCCTGAGTTAGAAAACGTCGAGAAACGGTCGTTTCTGCTAGCGCTGTGCTTCTACACATCTATTTGCTGAACGGTGAAAGCGCACAGTAATGCACTTTTCTCCCAGCAAATACACTGTTTCTAAGGAAATGGGAACACACTGAGGAGACACTTGTGGGAGCTACTGTGACTAAAACTGAGCTACCCTACGCACAGGGAAGCAAGAGAAATGCTGATTTCATCAAGCCCAGTTACATACTCAGAATCTGTACTACTGCGCAAATAGCAAATCTAGTGCGTTCTAAGGCACGTCTCTTTAGTCAAAAAACTCATTTCTGACAAACTTGCCCAAATGCATTTCAGAAGTGTGCAACTTCTTCCCTGAATTGGAAAACGTCGAGAAACGGTCGTTTCTGCTAGCGCTGTGCTTCTACACATGTATTTGCTGAACGGTGAAAGCGGACAGTAATGCACATTTATCCCAGCAAATACACTGTTTCTAAGGAAATGGGAACACACTGAGGAGACACTTGTGGGAGCTACTGTGACTAAAACTGAGCTACCCTACGCACAGGGAAGCAAGAGAAATGCTGATTTCATCAAGCCCAGTTACATACTCAGAATCTGTACTACTGCGCAAATAGCAAATCTAGTGCGTTCTAAGGCACGTCTCTTTAGTCAAAAAACTCATTTCTGACAAAGTTGCCCAAATGCATTTCAGAAGTGTGCAACTTCTTCCCTGAATTGGAAAACGTCGAGAAACGGTCGTTTCTGCTAGCGCTGTGCTTCTACACATGTATTTGCTGAACGGTGAAAGCACACAGTAATGCACTTTTCTCCCAGCAAATACACTGTTTCTAAGGAAATGGGAACACACTGAGGAGACACTTGTGGGAGCTACTGTGACTAAAACAGAGCTTCCCTACGCACAGGGAAGCAAGAGAAGTGTTGATTTCATCAAACCCAGTTACATACTCAGAATCTGTACTACTGCGCAAATAGGCATGTCTCTTTAGGCAAAAAACTCATTTCTGACAAAGTTGCCCAAATGCATCTCAGACGAGTGTAACTTGTTCCCTGAGTTAGAAAACGTCGAGAAAGGTCATTTCAGCTAGCGCTGTGCTTCTACACATTTATTTTCTGAACGGTGAAAGCGCACAGTAATGCACTTTTCTCCCAGCAAATACACTGTTTCTAAGGAAATGGGAACACACTGAGGAGACACTTGTGGGAGCTACTGTGACTAAAACTCAGCTTCCCTACGCACAGGGAAGCAAGAGAAATACTGATTTCATCAAGCCCAGTTGCATACTCAGAATCTGTACTACTGCGCAAATAGGCACGTCTCTTTAGGCATAAAACTCATTTCTGACAAAGTTGCCCAAATGCATCTCAGAAGTGTGCAACTTGTTCCCTGAGTTAGAAAACGTCGAGAAACGGTCGTTTCTGCTAGCGCTGTGCTTCTACACATGTATTTGCTGAACGGTGAAAGCGCACAGTAATGCACTTTTCTCCCAGCAAATACACTGTTTCTTAGGAAATGGGAACACACTGAGGAGACACTTGTGGGAGCTACTGTGACTAAAACTGAGCTTCCCTACGCACAGGGAAGCAAGAGGAATGCTGATTTCATCAAGCCCAGTTACATACTCAGAATCTGTACTACTGGGCAAATAGTCATGTCTCTTAAGACAAAAAACTCATTTCTGACAAAGTTGCCAAATTGCATTTCAGAAGTGTGCAACTTCTTCCCTGAATTGGAAAACTTCGAGAAACGGTCGTTTCTGCTATCGCTGTGCTTCTACACATGTATTTGCTGAACGGTGAAAGCACACAGTAATGCACTTTTCTCCCAGCATATACACTGTTTCAAAGGAAATGGGAACACACTGAGGAGACACTTGTGGGAGCTACTGTGACTAAAACTGAGCTTCCCTACGCACAGGGAAGCAAGAGGAATGCTGATTTCATCAAGCCCAGTTACATACTCAGAATCTGTACTACTGCGAAAATAGGCATGTCTCTTAAGGGAAAAAACTCATTTCTGAGAAAGTTGCCCAAATGCATTTCAGAAGTGTGCAACTTCTTGCATGAATTAGAAAACGTCGAGAAACGGTCGTTTCTGCTAGCGCTGTGCTTCTACACATGTATTTGCTGAACGGTGAAAGCACACAGTAATGCACTTTTCTCCCAGCAAATACACTGTTTCTAAGGAAATGGGAACACACTGAGGAGACACTTGTGGGAGCTACTGTGACTAAAACTGAGCTTCCCTACGTGCAGGGAAGCAAGAGAAATGCTGATTTCATCAAGCCCAGTTACATACTCAGAATCTGTACTACTGCGCAAATAGGCACGTCTCTTTAGGCATAAAATTCATTTCGGACAAAGTTGCCCAAATGCATCTCAGAAGTGTGCAACTTGTTCCCTGAGTTAGAAAACGTCGAGAAACGGTCGTTTCTGCTAGCGCTGTGCTTCTACACATCTATTTGCTGAACGGTGAAAGCGCACAGTAATGCACTTTTCTCCCAGCAAATACACTGTTTCTAAGGAAATGGGAACACACTGAGGAGACACTTGTGGGAGCTACTGTGACTAAAACTGAGCTACCCTACGCACAGGGAAGCAAGAGAAATGCTGATTTCATCAAGCCCAGTTACATACTCAGAATCTGTACTACTGCGCAAATAGCAAATCTAGTGCGTTCTAAGGCACGTCTCTTTAGTCAAAAAACTCATTTCTGACAAACTTGCCCAAATGCAT
The DNA here is from genome assembly GCF_964271855.1 of Acomys minous. Classification (NCBI taxonomy): domain Eukaryota; kingdom Metazoa; phylum Chordata; class Mammalia; order Rodentia; family Muridae; genus Acomys; species Acomys minous. The sequence continues at coordinate 8,330 of NW_028182130.1, forward strand.
TTCAGAAGTGTGCAACTTCTTCCCTGAATTGGAAAACGTCGAGAAACGGTCGTTTCTGCTAGCGCTGTGCTTCTACACATGTATTTGCTGAACGGTGAAAGCGGACAGTAATGCACATTTATCCCAGCAAATACACTGTTTCTAAGGAAATGGGAACACACTGAGGAGACACTTGTGGGAGCTACTGTGACTAAAACTGAGCTTCCCTACGCGCAGGGAAGCCAGAGAAATGCTGATTTCATCAAGCCCAGTTACATACTCAGAATCTGTACTACTGCGCAAATAGGCAAATCTAGTGCGTTCTAAGGCACGTCTCTTTAGTCAAAAAACTCATTTCTGACAAAGTTGCCCAAATGCATCTCAGACGTGTGTAACTTGTTCCCTGAGTTAGAAAACGTCGAGAAAGGTCATTTCGGCTAGCGCTTTGATTCTACACATTTATTTGCTGAACGGTGAAAGCGCACAGTAATGCACTTTTCTCCCAGCAAATACACTGTTTCTAAGGAAATGGGAACACACTGAGGAGACACTTGTGGGAGCTACTGTGACTAAAACTGAGCTACCCTACGCACAGGGAAGCAAGAGAAATGCTGATTTCATCAAGCCCAGTTACATACTCAGAATCTGTACTACTGCGCAAATAGCAAATCTAGTGCGTTCTAAGGCACGTCTCTTTAGTCAAAAAACTCATTTCTGACAAAGTTGCCCAAATGCATTTCAGAAGTGTGCAACTTCTTCCCTGAATTGGAAAACGTCGAGAAACGGTCGTTTCTGCTAGCGCTGTGCTTCTACACATGTATTTGCTGAACGGTGAAAGCACACAGTAATGCACTTTTCTCCCAGCAAATACACTGTTTCTAAGGAAATGGGAACACACTGAGGAGACACTTGTGGGAGCTACTGTGACTAAAACAGAGCTTCCCTACGCACAGGGAAGCAAAAGAAGTGTTGATTTCATCAAACCCAGTTACATACTCAGAATCTGTACTACTGCGCAAATAGGCATGTCTCTTTAGGCAAAAAACTCATTTCTGACAAAGTTGCCCAAATGCATCTCAGACGAGTGTAACTTGTTCCCTGAGTTAGAAAACGTCGAGAAAGGTCATTTCAGCTAGCGCTGTGCTTCTACACATTTATTTTCTGAACGGTGAAAGCGCACAGTAATGCACTTTTCTCCCAGCAAATACACTGTTTCTAAGGAAATGGGAACACACTGAGGAGACACTTGTGGGAGCTACTGTGACTAAAACTCAGCTTCCCTACGCACAGGGAAGCAAGAGAAATACTGATTTCATCAAGCCCAGTTACATACTCAGAATCTGTACTACTGCGCAAATAGGCACGTCTCTTTAGGCATAAAACTCATTTCTGACAAAGTTGCCCAAATGCATCTCAGAAGTGTGCAACTTGTTCCCTGAGTTAGAAAACGTCGAGAAACGGTCGTTTCTGCTAGCGCTGTGCTTCTACACATGTATTTGCTGAACGGTGAAAGCGCACAGTAATGCACTTTTCTCCCAGCAAATACACTGTTTCTTAGGAAATGGGAACACACTGAGGAGACACTTGTGGGAGCTACTGTGACTAAAACTGAGCTTCCCTACGCACAGGGAAGCAAGAGGAATGCTGATTTCATCAAGCCCAGTTACATACTCAGAATCTGTACTACTGGGCAAATAGTCATGTCTCTTAAGACAAAAAACTCATTTCTGACAAAGTTGCCAAATTGCATTTCAGAAGTGTGCAACTTCTTCCCTGAATTGGAAAACTTCGAGAAACGGTCGTTTCTGCTAGCGCTGTGCTTCTACACATGTATTTGCTGAACGGTGAAAGCACACAGTAATGCACTTTTCTCCCAGCATATACACTGTTTCAAAGGAAATGGGAACACACTGAGGAGACACTTGTGGGAGCTACTGTGACTAAAACTGAGCTTCCCTACGCACAGGGAAGCAAGAGGAATGCTGATTTCATCAAGCCCAGTTACATACTCAGAATCTGTACTACTGCGAAAATAGGCATGTCTCTTAAGGCAAAAAACTCATTTCTGAGAAAGTTGCCCAAATGCATTTCAGAAGTGTGCAACTTCTTGCATGAATTAGAAAACGTCGAGAAACGGTCGTTTCTGCTAGCGCTGTGCTTCTACACATGTATTTGCTGAACGGTGAAAGCACACAGTAATGCACTTTTCTCCCAGCAAATACACTGTTTCTAAGGAAATGGGAACACGCTGAGGAGACACTTGTGGGAGCTACTGTGACTAAAACTGAGCTTCCCTACGTGCAGGGAAGCAAGAGAAATGCTGATTTCATCAAGCCCAGTTACATACTCAGAATCTGTACTACTGCGCAAATAGGCACGTCTCTTTAGGCATAAAACTCATTTCGGACAAAGTTGCCCAAATGCATCTCAGAAGTGTGCAACTTGTTCCCTGAGTTAGAAAACGTCGAGAAACGGTCGTTTCTGCTAGCGCTGTGCTTCTACACATCTATTTGCTGAACGGTGAAAGCGCACAGTAATGCACTTTTCTCCCAGCAAATACACTGTTTCTAAGGAAATGGGAACACACTGAGGAGACACTTGTGGGAGCTACTGTGACTAAAACTGAGCTACCCTACGCACAGGGAAGCAAGAGAAATGCTGATTTCATCAAGCCCAGTTACATACTCAGAATCTGTACTACTGCGCAAATAGCAAATCTAGTGCGTTCTAAGGCACGTCTCTTTAGTCAAAAAACTCATTTCTGACAAACTTGCCCAAATGCATTTCAGAAGTGTGCAACTTCTTCCCTGAATTGGAAAACGTCGAGAAACGGTCGTTTCTGCTAGCGCTGTGCTTCTACACATGTATTTGCTGAACGGTGAAAGCGGACAGTAATGCACATTTATCCCAGCAAATACACTGTTTCTAAGGAAATGGGAACACACTGAGGAGACACTTGTGGGAGCTACTGTGACTAAAACTGAGCTTCCCTACGCGCAGGGAAGCCAGAGAAATGCTGATTTCATCAAGCCCAGTTACATACTCAGAATCTGTACTACTGCGCAAATAGGCAAATCTAGTGCGTTCTAAGGCACGTCTCTTTAGTCAAAAAACTCATTTCTGACAAAGTTGCCCAAATGCATCTCAGACGTGTGTAACTTGTTCCCTGAGTTAGAAAACGTTGAGAAAGGTCATTTCGGCTAGCGCTTTGATTCTACACATTTATTTGCTGAACGGTGAAAGCGCACAGTAATGCACTTTTCTCCCAGCAAATACACTGTTTCTAAGGAAATGGGAACACACTGAGGAGACACTTGTGGGAGCTACTGTGACTAAAACTGAGCTACCCTACGCACAGGGAAGCAAGAGAAATGCTGATTTCATCAAGCCCAGTTACATACTCAGAATCTGTACTACTGCGCAAATAGCAAATCTAGTGCGTTCTAAGGCACGTCTCTTTAGTCAAAAAACTCATTTCTGACAAAGTTGCCCAAATGCATTTCAGAAGTGTGCAACTTCTTCCCTGAATTGGAAAACGTCGAGAAACGGTCGTTTCTGCTAGCGCTGTGCTTCTACACATGTATTTGCTGAACGGTGAAAGCACACAGTAATGCACTTTTCTCCCAGCAAATACACTGTTTCTAAGGAAATGGGAACACACTGAGGAGACACTTGTGGGAGCTACTGTGACTAAAACTGAGCTTCCCTACGCACAGGGAAGCAAGAGGAATGCTGATTTCAATAAGCCCAGTTACATACTCAGAATCTGTACTACTGCGAAAATAGGCATGTCTCTTAAGGCAAAAAACTCATTTCTGAGAAAGTTGCCCAAATGCATTTCAGAAGTGTGCAACTTCTTGCCTGAATTAGAAAACGTCGAGAAACGGTCGTTTCTGCTAGCGCTGTGCTTCTACACATGTATTTGGTGAACGGTGAAAGCACACAGTAATGCACTTTTCTCCCAGCAAATACACTGTTTCTAAGGAAATGGGAACACACTGAGGAGACACTTGTGGGAGCTACTGTGACTAAAACTCAGCTTCCCTACGCACAGGGAAGCAAGAGAAATACTGATTTCATCAAGTCCAGTTACATACTCAGAATCTGTACTACTGCGCAAATAGGCACGTCTCTTTAGGCATAAAACTCATTTCTGACAAAGTTGCCCAAATGCATCTCAGAAGTGTGCAACTTGTTCCCTGAGTTAGAAAACGTCGAGAAACGGTCGTTTCTGCTAGCGCTGTGCTTCTACACATGTATTTGCTGAACGGTGAAAGCGCACAGTAATGCACTTTTCTCCCAGCAAATACACTGTTTCTAAGGAAATGGGAACACACTGAGGAGACACTTGTGGGAGCTACTGTGACTAAAACTGAGCTTCCCTACGCACAGGGAAGCAAGAGGAATGCTGATTTCATCAAGCCCAGTTACATACTCAGAATCTGTACTACTGCGCAAATAGTCATGTCTCTTAAGGCAAAAAACTCATTTCTCACAAAGTTGCCAAAATGCATTTCAGAAGTGTGCAACTTCTTCCCTGAATTGGAAAACGTCGAGAAACGGTCGTTTCTGATAGCGCTGTGCTTCTACACATGTATTTGCTGAACGGTGAAAGCGCACAGTAATGCACTTTTCTCCCAGCAAATACACTGTTTCTAAGGAAATGGGAACACACTGAGGAGACACTTGTGGGAGCTACTGTGACTAAAACTGAGCTTCCCTATGCACAGGGAAGCAAGAGGAATGCTGATTTCATCAAGCCCAGTTACATACTCAGAATCTGTACTACTGCGCAAATAGTCATGTCTCTTAAGGCAAAAAACTCATTTCTTCCAAAGTTGCCAAAATGCATTTCAGAAGTGTGCAACTTCTTCCCTGAATTGGAAAACGTCGAGAAACGGTCGTTTCTGCTAGCGCTGTGCTTCTACACATGTATTTGCTGAACGGTGAAAGCACACAGTAATGCACTTTTCTCCCAGCATATACACTGTTTCAAAGGAAATGGGAACACACTGAGGAGACACTTGTGGGAGCTACTGTGACTAAAACTGAGCTTCCCTACGCACAGGGAAGCAAGAGGAATGCTGATTTCATCAAGCTCAGTTACATACTCAGAATCTGTACTACTGCGCAAATAGTCATGTCTCTTAAGGCAAAAAACTCATTTCTGACAAAGTTGCCAAAATGCATTTCAGAAGTGTGCAACTTCTTCTCTGAATTGGAAAACGTCGAGAAATGGTCGTTTCTGCTAGCGCTGTGCTTCTACACATGTATTTGCTGAACGGTGAAAGCACACAGTAATGCACTTTTCTCCCAGCAAATACACTGTTTCAAAGGAAATGGGAACACACTGAGGAGACACTTGTGGGAGCTACTGTGACTAAAACTGAGCTTCCCTACGTGCAGGGAAGCAAGAGAAATGCTGATTTCATCAAGCCCAGTTACATACTCAGAATCTGTACTACTGCGCAATTAGGCATGTCTCTTTAGGCAAAAAACTCATTTCTGACAAAGTTGCCCAAATGCATCTCAGACGTGTGTAACTTGTTCCCTGAGTTAGAAAACGTCGAGAAAGGTCATTTCAGCTAGCGCTGTGCTTCTACACATGTATTTGCTGAACGGTGAAAGCGCACAGTAATGCACTTTTCTCCCAGCAAATACACTGTTTCTAAGGAAATGGGAACACACTGAGGAGACACTTGTGGGAGCTACTGTGACTAAAACTGAGCTTCCCTACGCACAGGGAAGCAAGAGGAATGCTGATTTCATCAAGACCAGTTACATACTCAGAATCTGTACTACTGCGCAAATAGGCACGTCTCTTTAGGCATAAAACTCATTTCGGACAAAGTTGCCCAAATGCATCTCAGAAGTGTGCAACTTGTTCCCTGAGTTAGAAAACGTCGAGAAACGGTCGTTTCTGCTAGCGCTGTGCTTCTACACATGTATTTGCTGAACGGTGATATCGCACAGTAATGCACTTTTCTCCCAGCAAATACACTGTTTCTAAGGAAATGGGAACACATTGAGGAGACACTTGTGGGAGCTACTGTGACTAAAACTGAGCTTCCCTACACACAGGGAAGCAAGAGAAATGCTGATTTCATCAAGCCCAGTTACATACTCAGAATCTGTACTACTGCGAAATAGGCAAATCTAGTGTGTTCTAAGGCACGTCTCTTTAGTCAAAAATCTCATTTCTAACAAAGTTGCCCAAATGCATCTCAGAAGTGTGCAACTTGTTCCCTGATTTAGAAAACGTAGAGAAACGGTCGTTTCTGCTAGAGCTGTGCTTCTACACATGTATTTGCTGAACGGTGAAAGCGCACAGTAATGCACTTTTCTCCCAGCAAATACACTATTTCTAAGGAAATTGGAACACACTGAGGAGACACTTGTGGGAGCTACTGTGACTAAAACTGAGCTTCCCTACGCACAGGGAAGCAAGAGAAATGCTGATTTCATCAAGCCCAGTTACATACTCAGAATCTGTACTACTGCGCAAATAGGCAAATCTAGTGCGTTCTAAGGCACGTCTCTTTAGTCAAAAAACTCATTTCTAACAAAGTTGCCCAAATGCATCTCAGAAGTGTGCAACTTGTTCCCTGATTTAGAAAACGTAGAGAAACGGTCGTTTCTGCTAGAGCTGTGCTTCTACACATGTATTTGCTGAACGGTGAAAGCGCACAGTAATGCACTTTTCTCCCAGCAAATACACTATTTCTAAGGAAATGGGAACACACTGAGGAGACACTTGTGGGAGCTACTGTGACTAAAACTGAGCTTCCCTACGCACAGGGAAGCAAGAGAAATGCTGATTTCATCAAGCCCAGTTACATACTCAGAATCTGTACTACTGCGCAAATAGGCATGTCTCTTTAGGCAAAAAACTCATTTCTGACAAAGTTGCCCAAATGCATCTCAGATGTGTGTAACTTTTTCCCTGAGTTAGAAAACGTCGAGAAACGGTCATTTCGGCTAGCGCTGTGCTTCTACACATTTATTTGCTGAACGGTGAAAGCGCACAGTAATGCACTTTTCTCCCAGCAAATACACTGTTTCTAAGGAAATGGGAACACACTGAGGAGAAACTTGAGGGAGCTACTGTGACTAAAACTGAGCTTCCTTATGCACAGGGAAGCAAGTGAAATGCTGATTTCATCAAGCCCCGTTACATACTCAGAATCTGTACTACTGCGCAAATAGGCAAAACAAGTGCGTTCTAAGGTACGTCTCTTTAGGCAAAAAACTCATTTCTGACAAAGTTGCCCAAATGCATCTCAGAAGTGTGCAACTTGTTCCCTGAGTTAGAAAACGTCGAGAAACGGTCGTTTCTGCTAGCGCTGTGCTTCTACACATGTATTTGCTGAACGGTGAAAGCACACAGTAATGCACTTTTCTCCCAGCAAATACACTGTTTCAAAGGAAATGGGAACACACTGAGGAGACACTTGTGGGAGCTACTGTGACTAAAACTGAGCTTCCCTACGCGCAGGGAAGCAAGAGAAATGCTGATTTCATCAAGCCCAGTTACATACTCAGAATCTGTACTACTGCGCAAATAGGCATGTCTCTTGAGGCAAAAAACTCATTTCTGACAAAGTTCCCCAAATGCATCTCAAAGGTGTGTAACTTGTTCCCTGAGTTAGAAAACGTCGAGAAACGGTAATTTCGGCTAGCGCTGTGCTTCTACACATTTATTTGCTGAACGGTGAAAGCGCACAGTAATGCACTTTTCTCCCAGCAAATACACTGTTTCTAAGGAAATGGGAACACACTGAGGAGACACTTGTGGGAGCTACTGTGACTAAAACTGAGCTTCCCTACGCACAGGGAAGCAAGAGAAATGCTGATTTCATCAAGCCTAGTTACATACTCAGAATCTGTACTACTGCGCAAATAGGCATGTCTCTTAAGGCAAAAAACTCATTTCTGACAAAGTGTCCCAAATGCATTTCAGAAGTTTGCAACTTCTTCCCTGAATTAGAAAACGTCGAGAAACGGTCGTTTCTGCTAGCGCTGTGCTTCTACACATGTATATGCTGAACAGTGAAAGCGCACAGTAATGCACTTTTCTCCCAGCAAATACCCTGTTTCTAAGGAAATGGGAACACACTGAGGAGACACTTGTGGGAGCTACTGTGACTAAAACTGAGCTTCCCTACGCACAGGGATAGCAAGAGAAATGCTGATTTCATCAAGCCCAGTTACATACTCAGAATCTGTACTACTGCGCAAATAGGCACGTCTCTTTAGGCAAAAAACTCATTTCTGACAAAGTTGCCCAAACGCATCTCAGAAGTGTGCAACTTGTTCTCTGAGTTAGAAAACGTCGAGAAACGGTCGTTTCTGCTAGCGCTGTGCTTCTACACATGTATTTGCTGAACGGTGAAAGCGCACAGTAATGCACTTTTCTCCCAGCAAATACACTGTTTCTAAGGAAATGGGAACACACTGAGGAGACACTTGTGGCAGCTACTGTGACTAAAACTGAGCTTCCCTACGCAGAGGGAAGCAAGAGAAATACTGATTTCATCAACCGCAGTTACATACACAGAATCTGTACTACTGCGCAAATAGGCAAAACAAGTGCGTTCTAAAGCACGTGTCTTTAGTCTAAAAACTCATTTCTGACAAAGTTGCCCAAATGCATCTCAGACGTGTGTAACTTGTTCCCTGAGTTAGAAAACGTCGAGAAACGGTCATTTCGGCTAGCGCTGTGCTTCTACACATTTATTTGCTGAACGGTGAAAGCGCACAGTAATGCACTTTTCTCCCAGCAAATACACTGTTTCTAAGGAAATGGGAACACACTGAGGAGACACTTGTGGGAGCTACTGTGACTAAAACTGAGCTTCCCTACGCACAGGTAAGCAAGAGGAATGCTGATTTCATCAAGCCCAGTTACATACTCAGAATCTGTACTACTGCGCAAATAGGCATGTCTCTTAAGGCAAAAAACTCATTTCTGACAAAGTTGCCCAAATGCATTTCAGAAGTGTGCAACTTCTTCCCTGAATTAGAAAACGTCGAGAAACGGTCGTTTCTTCTAGCGCTGTGCTTCTACACATGTATTTGCTGAACGGTGAAAGCACACAGTAATGCACTTTTCTCCCAGCAGATAAACTGTTTTAAAGGAAATGGGAACACACTGAGGAGACACTTGTGGGAGCTACTGTGACTAAAACTGAGCTTCCCTACGCACAGGGAAGCAAGAGAAATGCTGATTTCATCAAGCCCAGTTACATACTCAGAATCTGTACTACTGCGCAAATAGGCAAATCTAGTGCGTTCTAAGGCACGTCTCTTTAGTCAAAAAACTCATTTCTGACAAAGTTGCCCAAATGCATCTCAGAAGTGTGCAACTTGTTCCCTGAGTTAGAAAACGTCGAGAAACGGTCGTTTCTGCTAGCGCTGTGCTTCTACACATGTATTTGCTGAACGGTGAAAGCGCACAGTAATGCACTTTTCTCCCAGCAAATACACTGTTTCTAAGAAAATGGGAACACACTGAGGAGACACTTGTGGCAGCTACTGTGACTAAAACTGAGCTTCCCTACACAGAGGGAAGCAAGAGAAATACTGATTTCATCAACCCCAGTTACATACACAGAATCTGTACTACTGCCCAAATAGGCAAAACAAGTGCGTTCTAAGGCACGTCTCTTTAGTCAAAAAACTCATTTCTGACAAAGTTGCCCAAATGCATCTCAGAAGTGTGCAACTTGTTCCCTGAGTTAGAAAACGTCGAGAAACGGTCGTTTCTGCTAGCGCTGTGCTTCTACACATGTATTTGCTGAAAGGTGAAAGCACACAGTAATGCACTTTTCTCCCAGCAAATACACTGTTTCTAAGGAAATGGGAACACACTGAGGAGACACTTGTGGGAGCTACTGTGACTAAAACTGAGCTTCCCTACGCACAGGGAAGCAAGAGGAATGCTGATTTCATCAAGCCCAGTTACATACTCAGAATCTGTACTACTGCGCAAATAGTCATGTCTCTTAAGGCAAAAAACTCATTTCTCACAAAGTTGCCAAAATGCATTTCAGAAGTGTGCAACTTCTTCCCTGAATTGGAAAACGTCGAGAAACGGTCGTTTCTGATAGCGCTGTGCTTCTACACATGTATTTGCTGAAAGGTGAAAGCGCACAGTAATGCACTTTTCTCCCAGCAAATACACTGTTTCAAAGGAAATGGGAACACACTGAGGAGACACTTGTGGGAGCTACTGTGACTAAAACTGAGCTTCCCTACGTGCAGGGAAGCAAGAGAAATGCTGATTTCATCAAGCCCAGTTACATACTCAGAATCTGTACTACTGCGCAATTAGGCATGTCTCTTTAGGCAAAAAACTCATTTCTGACAAAGTTGCCCAAATGCATCTCAGAAGTGTGCAACTTGTTCCCTGAGTTAGAAAACGTCGAGAAACGGTCGTTTCTGCTAGCGCTGTGCTTCTACACATCTATTTGCTGAACGGTGAAAGCGCACAGTAATGCACTTTTCTCCCAGCAAATACCCTGTTTCTAAGGAAATGGGAACACACTGAGGAGACACTTGTGGGAGCTACTGTGACTAAAACTGAGCTTCCCTACGCACAGGGAAGCAAGAGAAATGCTGATTTCATCAAGCCCAGTTACATACTCAGAATCTGTACTACTGCGCAAATAGGCAAATCTAGTGCGTTCTAAGGCACGTCTCTTTAGTCAAAAAACTCATTTCTGACAAAGTTGCCCAAATGCATCTCAGAAGTGTGCAACTTGTTCCCTGAGTTAGAAAACGTCGAGAAACGGTCGTTTCTGCTAGCGCTGTGCTTCTACACATGTATTTGCTGAACGGTGATATCGCACAGTAATGCACTTTTCTCCCAGCAAATACACTGTTTCTAAGGAAATGGGAACACATTGAGGAGACACTTGTGGGAGCTACTGTGACTAAAACTGAGCTTCCCTACACACAGGGAAGCAAGAGAAATGCTGATTTCATCAAGCCCAGTTACATACTCAGAATCTGTACTACTGCGCAAATAGGCAAATCTAGTGCGTTCTAAGGCACGTCTCTTTAGTCAAAAAACTCATTTCTAACAAAGTTGCCCAAATGCATCTCAGAAGTGTGCAACTTGTTCCCTGATTTAGAAAACGTAGAGAAACGGTCGTTTCTGCTAGAGCTGTGCTTCTACACATGTATTTGCTGAACGGTGAAAGCGCACAGTAATGCACTTTTCTCCCAGCAAATACACTATTTCTAAGGAAATGGGAACACACTGAGGAGACACTTGTGGGAGCTACTGTGACTAAAACTGAGCTTCCCTACGCACAGGGAAGCAAGAGAAATGCTAATTTCATCAAGCCCAGTTACATACTCAGAATCTGTACTACTGCGCAAATAGGCATGTCTCTTTAGGCAAAAAACTCATTTCTGACAAAGTTGCCCAAATGCATCTCAGAAGTGTGTAACTTTTTCCCTGAGTTAGAAAACGTCGAGAAACGGTCATTTCGGCTAGCGCTGTGCTTCTACACATTTATTTGCTGAACGGTGAAAGCGCACAGTAATGCACTTTTCTCCCAGCAAATACACTGTTTCTAAGGAAATGGGAACACACTGAGGAGAAACTTGAGGGAGCTACTGTGACTAAAACTGAGCTTCCTTATGCACAGGGAAGCAAGTGAAATGCTGATTTCATCAAGCCCCGTTACATACTCAGAATCTGTACTACTGCGCAAATAGGCAAAACAAGTGCTTCTAAAGTACGTCTCTTTAGGCAAAAAACTCATTTCTGACAAAGTTGCCCAAATGCATCTCAGAAGTGTGCAACTTGTTCCCTGAGTTAGAAAACGTCAAGAAACGGTCGTTTCTGCTAGCGCTGTGCTTCTACACATGTATTTGCTGAACGGTGAAAGCACACAGTAATGCACTTTTCTCCCAGCAAATACACTGTTTCAAAGGAAATGGGAACACACTGAGGAGACACTTGTGGGAGCTACTGTGACTAAAACTGAGCTTCCCTACGCGCAGGGAAGCAAGAGAAATGCTGATTTCATCAAGCCCAGTTACATACTCAGAATCTGTACTACTGCGCAAATAGGCATGTCTCTTGAGGCAAAAAACTCATTTCTGACAAAGTTCCCCAAATGCATCTCAAAGGTGTGTAACTTGTTCCCTGAGTTAGAAAACGTCGAGAAACGGTAATTTCGGCTAGCGCTGTGCTTCTACACATTTATTTGCTGAACGGTGAAAGCGCACAGTAATGCACTTTTCTCCCAGCAAATACACTGTTTCTAAGGAAATGGGAACACGCTGAGGAGACACTTGTGGCAGCTACTGTGACTAAAACTGAGCTTCCCTACACAGAGGGAAGCAAGAGAAATACTGATTTCATCAACCCCAGTTACATACACAGAATCTGTACTACTGCCCAAATAGGCAAAACAAGTGCGTTCTAAGGCACGTCTCTTTAGTCAAAAAACTCATTTCTGACAAAGTTGCCCAAATGCATCTCAGAAGTGTGCAACTTGTTCCCTGAGTTAGAAAACGTCGAGAAACGGTCGTTTCTGCTAGCGCTGTGCTTCTACACATGTATTTGCTGAAAGGTGAAAGCACACAGTAATGCACTTTTCTCCCAGCAAATACACTGTTTCTAAGGAAATGGGAACACACTGAGGAGACACTTGTGGGAGCTACTGTAACTAAAACTGAGCTTCCCTACGCACAGGGAAGCAAGAGAAATGCTGATTTCATCAAGCCCAGTTACATACTCAGAATCTGTACTACTGCGCAAATAGGCACGTCTCTTTAGGCATAAAACTCATTTCTGACAAAGTTGCCCAAACGCATCTCAGAAGTGTGCAACTTGTTCTCTGAGTTAGAAAACGTCGAGAAACGGTCGTTTCGGCTAGCGCTGTGCTTCTACACATGTATTTGCTGAACGGTGAAAGCGCACAGTAATGCACTTTTCTCCCAGCAAATACACTGTTTCTAAGGAAATGGGAACACACTGAGGAGACACTTGTGGCAGCTACTGTGACTAAAACTGAGCTTCCCTACGCAGAGGGAAGCAAGAGAAATACTGATTTCATCAACCGCAGTTACATACACAGAATCTGTACTACTGCGCAAATAGGCAAAACAAGTGCGTTCTAAAGCACGTGTCTTTAGTCTAAAAACTCATTTCTGACAAAGTTGCCCAAATGCATCTCAGACGTGTGTAACTTGTTCCCTGAGTTAGAAAACGTCGAGAAACGGTCATTTCGGCTAGCGCTGTGCTTCTACACATTTATTTGCTGAACGGTGAAAGCGCACAGTAATGCACTTTTCTCCCAGCAAATACACTGTTTCTAAGGAAATGGGAACACACTGAGGAGACACTTGTGGGAGCTACTGTGACTAAAACTGAGCTTCCCTACGCACAGGTAAGCAAGAGGAATGCTGATTTCATCAAGCCCAGTTACATACTCAGAATCTGTACTACTGCGCAAATAGGCATGTCTCTTAAGGCAAAAAACTCATTTCTGACAAAGTTGCCCAAATGCATTTCAGAAGTGTGCAACTTCTTCCCTGAATTAGAAAACGTCGAGAAACGGTCGTTTCTTCTAGCGCTGTGCTTCTACACATGTATTTGCTGAACGGTGAAAGCACACAGTAATGCACTTTTCTCCCAGCAGATAAACTGTTTCAAAGGAAATGGGAACACACTGAGGAGACACTTGTGGGAGCTACTGTGACTAAAACTGAGCTTCCCTACGCACAGGGAAGCAAGAGAAATGCTGATTTCATCAAGCCCAGTTACATACTCAGAATCTGTACTACTGCGCAAATAGGCAAATCTAGTGCGTTCTAAGGCACGTCTCTTTAGTCAAAAAACTCATTTCTGACAAAGTTGCCCAAATGCATCTCAGAAGTGTGCAACTTGTTCCCTGAGTTAGAAAACTTCGAGAAACGGTCGTTTCTGCTAGCGCTGTGCTTCTACACATGTATTTGCTGAACGGTGAAAGCGCACAGTAATGCACTTTTCTCCCAGCAAATACACTGTTTCTAAGAAAATGGGAACACACTGAGGAGACACTTGTGGCAGCTACTGTGACTAAAACTGAGCTTCCCTACACAGAGGGAAGCAAGAGAAATACTGATTTCATCAACCCCAGTTACATACACAGAATCTGTACTACTGCCCAAATAGGCAAAACAAGTGCGTTCTAAGGCACGTCTCTTTAGTCAAAAAACTCATTTCTGACAAAGTTGCCCAAATGCATCTCAGAAGTGTGCAACTTGTTCCCTGAGTTAGAAAAAGTCGAGAAACAGTCGTTTCTGCTAGCGCTGTGCTTCTACACATCTATTTGCTGAACGGTGAAAGCGCACAGTAATGCACTTTTCTCCCAGCAAATACACTGTTTCTAAGGAAATGGGAACACACTGAGGAGACACTTGTGGGAGCTACTGTGACTAAAACTGAGCTACCCTACGCACAGGGAAGCAAGAGAAATGCTGATTTCATCAAGCCCAGTTACATACTCAGAATCTGTACTACTGCGCAAATAGGCATGTCTCTTAAGGCAAAAACTCATTTCTGACAAAGTTGCCCAAATGCATCTCAGACGAGTGTGACTTGTTCCCTGAGTTAGAAAACGTCGAGAAAGGTCATTTCAGCTAGCGCTGTGCTTCTACACATTTATTTGCTGAACGGTGAAAGCGCACAGTAATGCACTTTTCTCCCAGCAAATACACTGTTTCTAAGGAAATGGGAACACACTGAGGAGACACTTGTGGGAGCTACTGTGACTAAAACTGAGCTTCCCTACGCACAGGGAAGCAAGAGGAATGCTGATTTCATCAAGCCCAGTTACATACTCAGAATCTGTACTACTGCGCAAATAGTCATGTCTCTTAAGGCAAAAAACTCATTTCTGACAAAGTTGCCAAAATGCATTTCAGAAGTGTGCAACTTCTTCCCTGAATTGGAAAACGTCGAGAAACGGTCGTTTCTGATAGCGCTGTGCTTCTACACATGTATTTGCTGAACGGTGAAAGCACACAGTAATGCACTTTTCTCCCAGCATATACACTGTTTCAAAGGAAATGGGAACACACTGAGGAGACACTTGTGGGAGCTACTGTGACTAAAACTGAGCTTCCCTACGCACAGGGAAGCAAGAGGAATGCTGATTTCATCAAGCTCAGTTACATACTCAGAATCTGTACTACTGCGCAAATAGTCATGTCTCTTAAGGCAAAAAACTCATTTCTGAAAAAGTTGCCAAAATGCATTTCAGAAGTGTGCAACTTCTTCTCTGAATTGGAAAACGTCGAGAAATGGTCGTTTCTGCTAGCGCTGTGCTTCTACACATGTATTTGCTGAACGGTGAAAGCACACAGTAATGCACTTTTCTCCCAGCAAATACACTGTTTCTAAGGAAATGGGAACACACTGAGGAGACACTTGTGGGAGCTACTGTGACTAAAACTGAGCTTCCCTACGCACAGGGAAGCAAGAGAAATGCTGATTTCATCAAGCCTAGTTACATACTCAGAATCTGTACTACTGCGCAAATAGGCATGTCTCTTAAGGCAAAAAACTCATTTCTGACAAAGTTGCCCAAATGCATTTCAGAAGTTTGCAACTTCTTCCCTGAATTAGAAAACGTCGAGAAACGGTCGTTTCTGCTAGCACTGTGCTTCTACACATGTATTTGCTGAACGGTGAAAGCGCACAGTAATGCACTTTTCTCCCAGCAAATACCCTGTTTCTAAGGAAATGGGAACACACTGAGGACACACTTGTGGGAGCTACTGTGACTAAAACTGAGCTTCCCTACGCACAGGGAAGCAAGAGAAATGCTGATTTCATCAAGCCCAGTTACATACTCAGAATCTGTACTACTGCGCAAATAGGCAAATCTAGTGCGTTCTAAGGCACGTCTCTTTAGTCAAAAAACTCATTTCTGACAAAGTTGCCCAAATGCATCTCAGACGTGTGTAACTTGTTCCCTAAGTTAGAAAACGTCGAGAAAGGTCATTTCGGCTAGCGCTTTGATTCTACACATTTATTTGCTGAACGGTGAAAGCGCACAGTAATGCACTTTTCTCCCAGCAAATACACTGTTTCTAAGGAAATGGGAACACACTGAGGAGACACTTGTGGGAGCTACTGTGACTAAAACTGAGCTACCCTACGCACAGGGAAGCAAGAGAAATGCTGATTTCATCAAGCCCAGTTACATACTCAGAATCTGTACTACTGCGCAAATAGCAAATCTAGTGCGTTCTAAGGCACGTCTCTTTAGTCAAAAAACTCATTTCTGACAAAGTTGCCCAAATGCATTTCAGAAGTGTGCAACTTCTTCCCTGAATTGGAAAACGTCGAGAAACGGTCGTTTCTGCTAGCGCTGTGCTTCTACACATGTATTTGCTGAACGGTGAAAGCACACAGTAATGCACTTTTCTCCCAGCAAATACACTGTTTCTAAGGAAATGGGAACACACTGAGGAGACACTTGTGGGAGCTACTGTGACTAAAACTGAGCTTCCCTACGCACAGGTAAGCAAGAGGAATGCTGATTTCATCAAGCTCAGTTACATACTCAGAATCTGTACTACTGCGCAAATAGTCATGTCTCTTAAGGCAAAAAACTCATTTCTGACAAAGTTGCCAAAATGCATTTCAGAAGTGTGCAACTTCTTCCCTGAATTGGAAAACGTCGAGAAACGGTCGTTTCTGATAGCGCTGTGCTTCTACACATGTATTTGCTGAACGGTGAAAGCGCACAGTAATGCACTTTTCTCCCAGCAAATACACTGTTTCTAAGGAAATGGGAACACACTGAGGAGACACTTGTGGGAGCTACTGTGACTAAAACTGATCTTCCCTACGCACAGGGAAGCAAGAGAAATGCTGATTTCATCAAGCCCAGTTACATACTCAGAATCTGTACTACTGCGCAAATAGGCAAATCTAGTGTGTTCTAAGGCACGTCTCTTTAGTCAAAAATCTCATTTCTAACAAAGTTGCCCAAATGCATCTCAGAAGTGTGCAACTTGTTCCCTGATTTAGAAAACGTAGAGAAACGGTCGTTTCTGCTAGAGCTGTGCTTCTACACATGTATTTGCTGAACGGTGAAAGCGCACAGTAATGCACTTTTCTCCCAGCAAATACACTATTTCTAAGGAAATTGGAACACACTGAGGAGACACTTGTGGGAGCTACTGTGACTAAAACTGAGCTTCCCTACGTGCAGGGAAGCAAGAGAAATGCTGATTTCATCAAGCCCAGTTACATACTCAGAATCTGTACTACTGCGCAAATAGGCACGTCTCTTTAGGCATAAAACTCATTTCGGACAAAGTTGCCCAAATGCATCTCAGAAGTGTGCAACTTGTTCCCTGAGTTAGAAAACGTCGAGAAACGGTCGTTTCTGCTAGCGCTGTGCTTCTACACATCTATTTGCTGAACGGTGAAAGCGCACAGTAATGCACTTTTCTCCCAGCAAATACACTGTTTCTAAGGAAATGGGAACACACTGAGGAGACACTTGTGGGAGCTACTGTGACTAAAACTGAGCTACCCTACGCACAGGGAAGCAAGAGAAATGCTGATTTCATCAAGCCCAGTTACATACTCAGAATCTGTACTACTGCGCAAATAGCAAATCTAGTGCGTTCTAAGGCACGTCTCTTTAGTCAAAAAACTCATTTCTGACAAAGTTGCCCAAATGCATTTCAGAAGTGTGCAACTTCTTCCCTGAATTGGAAAACGTCGAGAAACGGTCGTTTCTGCTAGCGCTGTGCTTCTACACATGTATTTGCTGAACGGTGAAAGCACACAGTAATGCACTTTTCTCCCAGCAAATACACTGTTTCTAAGGAAATGGGAACACACTGAGGAGACACTTGTGGGAGCTACTGTGACTAAAACTGAGCTTCCCTACGCACAGGGAAGCAAGAGAAGTGTTGATTTCATCAAACCCAGTTACATACTCAGAATCTGTACTACTGCGCAAATAGGCATGTCTCTTTAGGCAAAAAACTCATTTCTGACAAAGTTGCCCAAATGCATCTCAGACGAGTGTAACTTG
This sequence comes from Acomys minous, assembly GCF_964271855.1. NCBI lineage: Eukaryota > Metazoa > Chordata > Mammalia > Rodentia > Muridae > Acomys > Acomys minous. Next base: position 26,374 of record NW_028182130.1, read on the forward strand.
TTCCCTGAGTTAGAAAACGTCGAGAAAGGTCATTTCAGCTAGCGCTGTGCTTCTACACATTTATTTTCTGAACGGTGAAAGCGCACAGTAATGCACTTTTCTCCCAGCAAATACACTGTTTCTAAGGAAATGGGAACACACTGAGGAGACACTTGTGGGAGCTACTGTGACTAAAACTCAGCTTCCCTACGCACAGGGAAGCAAGAGAAATACTGATTTCATCAAGCCCAGTTACATACTCAGAATCTGTACTACTGCGCAAATAGGCACGTCTCTTTAGGCATAAAACTCATTTCTGACAAAGTTGCCCAAATGCATCTCAGAAGTGTGCAACTTGTTCCCTGAGTTAGAAAACGTCGAGAAACGGTCGTTTCTGCTAGCGCTGTGCTTCTACACATGTATTTGCTGAACGGTGAAAGCGCACAGTAATGCACTTTTCTCCCAGCAAATACACTGTTTCTTAGGAAATGGGAACACACTGAGGAGACACTTGTGGGAGCTACTGTGACTAAAACTGAGCTTCCCTACGCACAGGGAAGCAAGAGGAATGCTGATTTCATCAAGCCCAGTTACATACTCAGAATCTGTACTACTGGGCAAATAGTCATGTCTCTTAAGACAAAAAACTCATTTCTGACAAAGTTGCCAAAATGCATTTCAGAAGTGTGCAACTTCTTCCCTGAATTGGAAAACTTCGAGAAACGGTCGTTTCTGCTATCGCTGTGCTTCTACACATGTATTTGCTGAACGGTGAAAGCACACAGTAATGCACTTTTCTCCCAGCATATACACTGTTTCAAAGGAAATGGGAACACACTGAGGAGACACTTGTGGGAGCTACTGTGACTAAAACTGAGCTTCCCTACGCACAGGGAAGCAAGAGGAATGCTGATTTCATCAAGCCCAGTTACATACTCAGAATCTGTACTACTGCGAAAATAGGCATGTCTCTTAAGGCAAAAAAGTCATTTCTGAGAAAGTTGCCCAAATGCATTTCAGAAGTTTGCAACTTCTTGCATGAATTAGAAAACGTCGAGAAACGGTCGTTTCTGCTAGCGCTGTGCTTCTACACATGTATTTGCTGAACGGTGAAAGCACACAGTAATGCACTTTTCTCCCAGCAAATACACTGTTTCTAAGGAAATGGGAACACACTGAGGAGACACTTGTGGGAGCTACTGTGACTAAAACTGAGCTTCCCTACGTGCAGGGAAGCAAGAGAAATGCTGATTTCATCAAGCCCAGTTACATACTCAGAATCTGTACTACTGCGCAAATAGGCACGTCTCTTTAGGCATAAAACTCATTTCGGACAAAGTTGCCCAAATGCATCTCAGAAGTGTGCAACTTGTTCCCTGAGTTAGAAAACGTCGAGAAACGGTCGTTTCTGCTAGCGCTGTGCTTCTACACATCTATTTGCTGAACGGTGAAAGCGCACAGTAATGCACTTTTCTCCCAGCAAATACACTGTTTCTAAGGAAATGGCAACACACTGAGGAGACACTTGTGGGAGCTACTGTGACTAAAACTGAGCTACCCTACGCACAGGGAAGCAAGAGAAATGCTGATTTCATCAAGCCCAGTTACATACTCAGAATCTGTACTACTGCGCAAATAGCAAATCTAGTGCGTTCTAAGGCACGTCTCTTTAGTCAAAAAACTCATTTCTGACAAACTTGCCCAAATGCATTTCAGAAGTGTGCAACTTCTTCCCTGAATTGGAAAACGTCGAGAAACGGTCGTTTCTGCTAGCGCTGTGCTTCTACACATGTATTTGCTGAACGGTGAAAGCGGACAGTAATGCACATTTATCCCAGCAAATACACTGTTTCTAAGGAAATGGGAACACACTGAGGAGACACTTGTGGGAGCTACTGTGACTAAAACTGAGCTTCCCTACGCGCAGGGAAGCCAGAGAAATGCTGATTTCATCAAGCCCAGTTACATACTCAGAATCTGTACTACTGCGCAAATAGGCAAATCTAGTGCGTTCTAAGGCACGTCTCTTTAGTCAAAAAACTCATTTCTGACAAAGTTGCCCAAATGCATCTCAGACGTGTGTAACTTGTTCCCTGAGTTAGAAAACGTCGAGAAAGGTCATTTCGGCTAGCGCTTTGATTCTACACATCTATTTGCTGAACGGTGAAAGCGCACAGTAATGCACTTTTCTCCCAGCAAATACACTGTTTCTAAGGAAGTGGGAACACACTGAGGAGACACTTGTGGGAGCTACTGTGACTAAAACTGAGCTACCCTACGCACAGGGAAGCAAGAGAAATGCTGATTTCATCAAGCCCAGTTACATACTCAGAATCTGTACTACTGCGCAAATAGCAAATCTAGTGCGTTCTAAGGCACGTCTCTTTAGTCAAAAAACTCATTTCTGACAAAGTTGCCCAAATGCATTTCAGAAGTGTGCAACTTCTTCCCTGAATTGGAAAACGTCGAGAAACGGTCGTTTCTGCTAGCGCTGTGCTTCTACACATGTATTTGCTGAACGGTGAAAGCACACAGTAATGCACTTTTCTCCCAGCAAATACACTGTTTCTAAGGAAATGGGAACACACTGAGGAGACACTTGTGGGAGATACTGTGACTAAAACAGAGCTTCCCTACGCACAGGGAAGCAAGAGAAGTGTTGATTTCATCAAACCCAGTTACATACTCAGAATCTGTACTACTGCGCAAATAGGCATGTCTCTTTAGGCAAAAAACTCATTTCTGACAAAGTTGCCCAAATGCATCTCAGACGAGTGTAACTTGTTCCCTGAGTTAGAAAACGTCGAGAAAGGTCATTTCAGCTAGCGCTGTGCTTCTACACATGTATTTACTGAACCGTGAAAGCGCACAGTAATGCACTTTTCTCCCAGCAAATACACTGTCTCTAAGGAAATGGGAACACACTGAGGAGACACTTGTGGGAGCTACTGTGACTAAAACTCAGCTTCCCTACGCACAGGGAAGCAAGAGAAATACTGATTTCATCAAGCCCAGTTACATACTCAGAATCTGTACTACTGCGCAAATAGGCACGTCTCTTTAGGCATAAAACTCATTTCTGACAAAGTTGCCCAAATGCATCTCAGAAGTGTGCAACTTGTTCCCTGAGTTAGAAAACGTCGAGAAACGGTCGTTTCTGCTAGCGCTGTGCTTCTACACATGTATTTGCTGAACGGTGAAAGCGCACAGTAATGCACTTTTCTCCCAGCAAATACACTGTTTCTTAGGAAATGGGAACACACTGAGGAGACACTTGTGGGAGCTACTGTGACTAAAACTGAGCTTCCCTACGCACAGGGAAGCAAGAGGAATGCTGATTTCATCAAGCCCAGTTACATACTCAGAATCTGTACTACTGGGCAAAAAGTCATGTCTCTTAAGACAAAAAACTCATTTCTGACAAAGTTGCCAAATTGCATTTCAGAAGTGTGCAACTTCTTCCCTGAATTGGAAAACTTCGAGAAACGGTCGTTTCTGCTATCGCTGTGCTTCTACACATGTATTTGCTGAACGGTGAAAGCACACAGTAATGCACTTTTCTCCCAGCATATACACTGTTTCAAAGGAAATGGGAACACACTGAGGAGACACTTGTGGGAGCTACTGTGACTAAAACTGAGCTTCCCTACGCACAGGGAAGCAAGAGGAATGCTGATTTCATCAAGCCCAGTTACATACTCAGAATCTGTACTACTGCGAAAATAGGCATGTCTCTTAAGGCAAAAAACTCATTTCTGAGAAAGTTGCCCAAATGCATTTCAGAAGTGTGCAACTTCTTGCATGAATTAGAAAACGTCGAGAAACGGTCGTTTCTGCTAGCGCTGTGCTTCTACACATGTATTTGCTGAACGGTGAAAGCACACAGTAATGCACTTTTCTCCCAGCAAATACACTGTTTCTAAGGAAATGGGAACACACTGAGGAGACACTTGTGGGAGCTACTGTGACTAAAACTGAGCTTCCCTACGTGCAGGGAAGCAAGAGAAATGCTGATTTCATCAAGCCCAGTTACATACTCAGAATCTGTACTACTGCGCAAATAGGCACGTCTCTTTAGGCATAAAACTCATTTCGGACAAAGTTGCCCAAATGCATCTCAGAAGTGTGCAACTTGTTCCCTGAGTTAGAAAACGTCGAGAAACGGTCGTTTCTGCTAGCGCTGTGCTTCTACACATCTATTTGCTGAACGGTGAAAGCGCACAGTAATGCACTTTTCTCCCAGCAAATACACTGTTTCTAAGGAAATGGGAACACACTGAGGAGACACTTGTGGGAGCTACTGTGACTAAAACTGAGCTACCCTACGCACAGGGAAGCAAGAGAAATGCTGATTTCATCAAGCCCAGTTACATACTCAGAATCTGTACTACTGCGCAAATAGCAAATCTAGTGCGTTCTAAGGCACGTCTCTTTAGTCAAAAAACTCATTTCTGACAAACTTGCCCAAATGCATTTCAGAAGTGTGCAACTTCTTCCCTGAATTGGAAAACGTCGAGAAACGGTCGTTTCTGCTAGCGCTGTGCTTCTACACATGTATTTGCTGAACGGTGAAAGCGGACAGTAATGCACATTTATCCCAGCAAATACACTGTTTCTAAGGAAATGGGAACACACTGAGGAGACACTTGTGGGAGCTACTGTGACTAAAACTGAGCTTCCCTACGCGCAGGGAAGCCAGAGAAATGCTGATTTCATCAAGCCCAGTTACATACTCAGAATCTGTACTACTGCGCAAATAGGCAAATCTAGTGCGTTCTAAGGCACGTCTCTTTAGTCAAAAAACTCATTTCTGACAAAGTTGCCCAAATGCATCTCAGACGTGTGTAACTTGTTCCCTGAGTTAGAAAACGTCGAGAAAGGTCATTTCGGCTAGCGCTTTGATTCTACACATTTATTTGCTGAACGGTGAAAGCGCACAGTAATGCACTTTTCTCCCAGCAAATACACTGTTTCTAAAGAAATGGGAACACACTGAGGAGACACTTGTGGGAGCTACTGTGACTAAAACTGAGCTAACCTACGCACAGGGAAGCAAGAGAAATGCTGATTTCATCAAGCCCAGTTACATACTCAGAATCTGTACTACTGCGCAAATAGCAAATCTAGTGCTTTCTAAGGCACGTCTCTTTAGTCAAAAAACTCATTTCTGACAAAGTTGCCCAAATGCATTTCAGAAGTGTGCAACTTCTTCCCTGAATTGGAAAACGTCGAGAAACGGTCGTTTCTGCTAGCGCTGTGCTTCTACACATGTATTTGCTGAACGGTGAAAGCACACAGTAATGCACTTTTCTCCCAGCAAATACACTGTTTCTAAGGAAATGGGAACACACTGAGGAGACACTTGTGGGAGCTACTGTGACTAAAACTCAGCTTCCCAACGCACAGGGAAGCAAGAGAAATACTGATTTCATCAAGCCCAGTTACATACTCAGAATCTGTACTACTGCGCAAATAGGCACGTCTCTTTAGGCATAAAACTCATTTCTGACAAAGTTGCCCAAATGCATCTCAGAAGTGTGCAACTTGTTCCCTGAGTTAGAAAACGTCGAGAAACGGTCGTTTCTGCTAGCGCTGTGCTTCTACACATGTATTTGCTGAACGGTGAAAGCGCACAGTAATGCACTTTTCTCCCAGCAAATACACTGTTTCTTAGGAAATGGGAACACACTGAGGAGACACTTGTGGGAGCTACTGTGACTAAAACTGAGCTTCCCTACGCACAGGGAAGCAAGAGGAATGCTGATTTCATCAAGCCCAGTTACATACTCAGAATCTGTACTACTGGGCAAATAGTCATGTCTCTTAAGACAAAAAACTCATTTCTGACAAAGTTGCCAAAATGCATTTCAGAAGTGTGCAACTTCTTCCCTGAATTGGAAAACTTCGAGAAACGGTCGTTTCTGCTATCGCTGTGCTTCTACACATGTATTTGCTGAACGGTGAAAGCACACAGTAATGCACTTTTCTCCCAGCATATACACTGTTTCAAAGGAAATGGGAACACACTGAGGAGACACTTGTGGGAGCTACTGTGACTAAAACTGAGCTTCCCTACGCACAGGGAAGCAAGAGGAATGCTGATTTCATCAAGCCCAGTTACATACTCAGAATCTGTACTACTGCGAAAATAGGCATGTCTCTTAAGGCAAAAAAGTCATTTCTGAGAAAGTTGCCCAAATGCATTTCAGAAGTGTGCAACTTCTTGCATGAATTAGAAAACGTCGAGAAACGGTCGTTTCTGCTAGCGCTGTGCTTCTACACATGTATTTGCTGAACGGTGAAAGCACACAGTAATGCACTTTTCTCCCAGCAAATACACTGTTTCTAAGGAAATGGGAACACACTGAGGAGACACTTGTGGGAGCTACTGTGACTAAAACTGAGCTTCCCTACGTGCAGGGAAGCAAGAGAAATGCTGATTTCATCAAGCCCAGTTACATACTCAGAATCTGTACTACTGCGCAAATAGGCACGTCTCTTTAGGCATAAAACTCATTTCGGACAAAGTTGCCCAAATGCATCTCAGAAGTGTGCAACTTGTTCCCTGAGTTAGAAAACGTCGAGAAACGGTCGTTTCTGCTAGCGCTGTGCTTCTACACATGTATTTGCTGAACGGTGAAAGCGCACAGTAATGCACTTTTCTCCCAGCAAATACACTGTTTCTAAGGAAATGGGAACACACTGAGGAGACACTTGTGGGAGCTACTGTGACTAAAACTGAGCTACCCTACGCACAGGGAAGCAAGAGAAATGCTGATTTCATCAAGCCCAGTTACATACTCAGAATCTGTACTACTGCGCAAATAGCAAATCTAGTGCGTTCTAAGGCACGTCTCTTTAGTCAAAAAACTCATTTCTGACAAACTTGCCCAAATGCATTTCAGAAGTGTGCAACTTCTTCCCTGAATTGGAAAACGTCGAGAAACGGTCGTTTCTGCTAGCGCTGTGCTTCTACACATGTATTTGCTGAACGGTGAAAGCGGACAGTAATGCACATTTATCCCAGCAAATACACTGTTTCTAAGGAAATGGGAACACACTGAGGAGACACTTGTGGGAGCTACTGTGACTAAAACTGAGCTTCCCTACGCGCAGGGAAGCCAGAGAAATGCTGATTTCATCAAGCCCAGTTACATACTCAGAATCTGTACTACTGCGCAAATAGGCAAATCTAGTGCGTTCTAAGGCACGTCTCTTTAGTCAAAAAACTCATTTCTGACAAAGTTGCCCAAATGCATCTCAGACGTGTGTAACTTGTTCCCTGAGTTAGAAAACGTCGAGAAAGGTCATTTCGGCTAGCGCTTTGATTCTACACATCTATTTGCTGAACGGTGAAAGCGCACAGTAATGCACTTTTCTCCCAGCAAATACACTGTTTCTAAGGAAATGGGAACACACTGAGGAGACACTTGTGGGAGCTACTGTGACTAAAACTGAGCTACCCTACGCACAGGGAAGCAAGAGAAATGCTGATTTCATCAAGCCCAGTTACATACTCAGAATCTGTACTACTGCGCAAATAGCAAATCTAGTGCGTTCTAAGGCACGTCTCTTTAGTCAAAAAACTCATTTCTGACAAAGTTGCCCAAATGCATTTCAGAAGTGTGCAACTTCTTCCCTGAATTGGAAAACGTCGAGAAACGGTCGTTTCTGCTAGCGCTGTGCTTCTACACATGTATTTGCTGAACGGTGAAAGCACACAGTAATGCACTTTTCTCCCAGCAAATACACTGTTTCTAAGGAAATGGGAACACACTGAGGAGACACATGTGGGAGCTACTGTGACTAAAACAGAGCTTCCCTACGCACAGGGAAGCAAGAGAAATGTTGATTTCATCAAACCCAGTTACATACTCAGAATCTGTACTACTGCGCAAATAGGCATGTCTCTTTAGGCAAAAAACTCATTTCTGACAAAGTTGCCCAAATGCATCTCAGACGAGTGTAACTTGTTCCCTGAGTTAGAAAACGTCGAGAAAGGTCATTTCAGCTAGCGCTGTGCTTCTACACATTTATTTTCTGAACGGTGAAAGCGCACAGTAATGCACTTTTCTCCCAGCAAATACACTGTTTCTAAGGAAATGGGAACACACTGAGGAGACACTTGTGGGAGCTACTGTGACTAAAACTCAGCTTCCCTACGCACAGGGAAGCAAGAGAAATACTGATTTCATCAAGCCCAGTGGCATACTCAGAATCTGTACTACTGCGCAAATAGGCACGTCTCTTTAGGCATAAAACTCATTTCTGACAAAGTTGCCCAAATGCATCTCAGAAGTGTGCAACTTGTTCCCTGAGTTAGAAAACGTCGAGAAACGGTCGTTTCTGCTAGCGCTGTGCTTCTACACATGTATTTGCTGAAAGGTGAAAGCACACAGTAATGCACTTTTCTCCCAGCAAATACACTGTTTCTAAGGAAATGGGAACACACTGAGGAGACACTTGTGGGAGCTACTGTGACTAAAACTGAGCTTCCCTACGCACAGGGAAGCAAGAGGAATGCTGATTTCATCAAGCCCAGTTACATACTCAGAATCTGTACTACTGCGCAAATAGGCATGTCTCTTAAGGCAAAAAACTCATTTCTGACAAAGTTGCCCAAATGCATTTCAGAAGTGTGCAACTTCTTCCCTGAATTAGAAAACGTCGAGAAACGGTCGTTTCTTCTAGCGCTGTGCTTCTACACATGTATTTGCTGAACGGTGAAAGCACACAGTAATGCACTTTTCTCCCAGCAGATAAACTGTTTCAAAGGAAATGGGAACACACTGAGGAGACACTTGTGGGAGCTACTGTGACTAAAACTGAGCTTCCTACGCACAGGGAAGCAAGAGAAATGCTGATTTCATCAAGCCCAGTTACATACTCAGAATCTGTACTACTGCGCAAATAGGCAAATCTAGTGCGTTCTAAGGCACGTCTCTTTAGTCAAAAAACTCATTTCTGACAAAGTTGCCCAAATGCATCTCAGAAGTGTGCAACTTGTTCCCTGAGTTAGAAAACGTCGAGAAACGGTCGTTTCTGCTAGCGCTGTGCTTCTACACATGTATTTGCTGAACGGTGAAAGCGCACAGTAATGCACTTTTCTCCCAGCAAATACACTGTTTCTAAGAAAATGGGAACACACTGAGGAGACACTTGTGGCAGCTACTGTGACTAAAACTGAGCTTCCCTACACAGAGGGAAGCAAGAGAAATACTGATTTCATCAACCCCAGTTACATACACAGAATCTGTACTACTGCCCAAATAGGCAAAACAAGTGCGTTCTAAGGCACGTCTCTTTAGTCAAAAAACTCATTTCTGACAAAGTTGCCCAAATGCATCTCAGAAGTGTGCAACTTGTTCCCTGAGTTAGAAAACGTCGAGAAACGGTCGTTTCTGCTAGCGCTGTGCTTCTACACATGTATTTGCTGAAAGGTGAAAGCACACAGTAATGCACTTTTCTCCCAGCAAATACACTGTTTCTAAGGAAATGGGAACACACTGAGGAGACACTTGTGGGAGCTACTGTAACTAAAACTGAGCTTCCCTACGCACAGGGAAGCAAGAGAAATGCTGATTTCATCAAGTCCAGTTACATACTCAGAATCTGTACTACTGCGCAAATAGGCACGTCTCTTTAGGCATAAAACTCATTTCTGACAAAGTTGCCCAAACGCATCTCAGAAGTGTGCAACTTGTTCTCTGAGTTAGAAAACGTCGAGAAACGGTCGTTTCTGCTAGCGCTGTGCTTCTACACATGTATTTGCTGAACGGTGAAAGCGCACAGTAATGCACTTTTCTCCCAGCAAATACACTGTTTCTAAGGAAATGGGAACACACTGAGGAGACACTTGTGGCAGCTACTGTGACTAAAACTGAGCTTCCCTACGCAGAGGGAAGCAAGAGAAATACTGATTTCATCAACCGCAGTTACATACACAGAATCTGTACTACTGCGCAAATAGGCAAAACAAGTGCGTTCTAAAGCACGTGTCTTTAGTCAAAAAACTCATTTCTGACAAAGTTGCCCAAATGCATCTCAGACGTGTGTAACTTGTTCCCTGAGTTAGAAAACGTCGAGAAACGGTCATTTCGGCTAGCGCTGTGCTTCTACACATTTATTTGCTGAACGGTGAAAGCGCACAGTAATGCACTTTTCTCCCAGCAAATACACTGTTTCTAAGGAAATGGGAACACACTGAGGAGACACTTGTGGGAGCTACTGTGACTAAAACTGAGCTACCCTACGCACAGGGAAGCAAGAGAAATGCTGATTTCATCAAGCCCAGTTACATACTCAGAATCTGTACTACTGCGCAAATAGCAAATCTAGTGCTTTCTAAGGCACGTCTCTTTAGTCAAAAAACTCATTTCTGACAAAGTTGCCCAAATGCATTTCAGAAGTGTGCAACTTCTTCCCTGAATTGGAAAACGTCGAGAAACGGTCGTTTCTGCTAGCGCTGTGCTTCTACACATGTATTTGCTGAACGGTGAAAGCACACAGTAATGCACTTTTCTCCCAGCAAATACACTGTTTCTAAGGAAATGGGAACACACTGAGGAGACACTTGTGGGAGCTACTGTGACTAAAACTGAGCTTCCCTACGCACAGGGAAGCAAGAGGAATGCTGATTTCATCAAGCCCAGTTACATACTCAGAATCTGTACTACTGCGAAAATAGGCATGTCTCTTAAGGCAAAAAACTCATTTCTGACAAAGTTGCCCAAATGCATTTCAGAAGTGTGCAACTTCTTGCCTGAATTAGAAAACGTCGAGAAACGGTCGTTTCTGCTAGCGCTGTGCTTCTACACATGTATTTGCTGAACGGTGAAAGCACACAGTAATGCACTTTTCTCCCAGCAAATACACTGTTTCTAAGGAAATGGGAACACACTGAGGAGACACTTGTGGGAGCTACTGTGACTAAAACTCAGCTTCCCTACGCACAGGGAAGCAAGACAAATACTGATTTCATCAAGTCCAGTTACATACTCAGAATCTGTACTACTGCGCAAATAGGCACGTCTCTTTAGGCATAAAACTCATTTCTGACAAAGTTGCCCAAATGCATCTCAGAAGTGTGCAACTTGTTCCCTGAGTTAGAAAACGTCGAGAAACGGTCGTTTCTGCTAGCGCTGTGCTTCTACACATCTATTTGCTGAACGGTGAAAGCGCACAGTAATGCACTTTTCTCCCAGCAAATACACTGTTTCTAAGGAAATGGGAACACACTGAGGAGACACTTGTGGGAGCTACTGTGACTAAAACTGAGCTACCCTACGCACAGGGAAGCAAGAGAAATGCTGATTTCATCAAGCCCAGTTACATACTCAGAATCTGTACTACTGCGCAAATAGCAAATCTAGTGCTTTCTAAGGCACGTCTCTTTAGTCAAAAAACTCATTTCTGACAAAGTTGCCCAAATGCATTTCAGAAGTGTGCAACTTCTTCCCTGAATTGGAAAACGTCGAGAAACGGTCGTTTCTGCTAGCGCTGTGCTTCTACACATGTATTTGCTGAACGGTGAAAGCACACAGTAATGCACTTTTCTCCCAGCAAATACACTGTTTCTAAGGAAATGGGAACACACTGAGGAGACACTTGTGGGAGCTACTGTGACTAAAACTGAGCTTCCCTACGCACAGGGAAGCAAGAGGAATGCTGATTTCATCAAGCCCAGTTACATACTCAGAATCTGTACTACTGCGAAAATAGGCATGTCTCTTAAGGCAAAAAACTCATTTCTGACAAAGTTGCCCAAATGCATTTCAGAAGTGTGCAACTTCTTGCCTGAATTAGAAAACGTCGAGAAACGGTCGTTTCTGCTAGCGCTGTGCTTCTACACATGTATTTGCTGAACGGTGAAAGCACACAGTAATGCACTTTTCTCCCAGCAAATACACTGTTTCTAAGGAAATGGGAACACACTGAGGAGACACTTGTGGGAGCTACTGTGACTAAAACTCAGCTTCCCTACGCACAGGGAAGCAAGACAAATACTGATTTCATCAAGTCCAGTTACATACTCAGAATCTGTACTACTGCGCAAATAGGCACGTCTCTTTAGGCATAAAACTCATTTCTGACAAAGTTGCCCAAATGCATCTCAGAAGTGTGCAACTTGTTCCCTGAGTTAGAAAACGTCGAGAAACGGTCGTTTCTGCTAGCGCTGTGCTTCTACACATGTATTTGCTGAACGGTGAAAGCGCACAGTAATGCACTTTTCTCCCAGCAAATACACTGTTTCTAAGGAAATGGGAACACACTGAGGAGACACTTGTGGGAGCTACTGTGACTAAAACTGAGCTTCCCTACGCACAGGGAAGCAAGAGGAATGCTGATTTCATCAAGCCCAGTTACATACTCAGAATCTGTACTACTGCGCAAATAGTCATGTCTCTTAAGGCAAAAAACTCATTTCTCACAAAGTTGCCAAAATGCATTTCAGAAGTGTGCAACTTCTTCCCTGAATTGGAAAATGTCGAGAAACGGTCGTTTCTGATAGCGCTGTGCTTCTACACATGTATTTGCTGAACGGTGAAAGCGCACAGTAATGCACTTTTCTCCCAGCAAATACACTGTTTCTAAGGAAATGGGAACACACTGAGGAGACACTTGTGGGAGCTACTGTGACTAAAACTGAGCTTCCCTACGCACAGGGAAGCAAGAGGAATGCTGATTTCATCAAGCCCAGTTACATACTCAGAATCTGTACTACTGCGCAAATAGTCATGTCTCTTAAGGCAAAAAACTCATTTCTCACAAAGTTGCCAAAATGCATTTCAGAAGTGTGCAACTTCTTCCCTGAATTGGAAAACGTCGAGAAACGGTCGTTTCTGATAGCGCTGTGCTTCTACACATGTATTTGCTGAACGGTGAAAGCACACAGTAATGCACTTTTCTCCCAGCATATACACTGTTTCAAAGGAAATGGGAACACACTGAGGAGACACTTGTGGGAGCTACTGTGACTAAAACTGAGCTTCCCTACGCACAGGGAAGCAAGAGGAATGCTGATTTCATCAAGCTCAGTTACATACTCAGAATCTGTACTACTGCGCAAATAGTCATGTCTCTTAAGGCAAAAAACTCATTTCTGACAAAGTTGCCAAAATGCATTTCAGAAGTGTGCAACTTCTTCTCTGAATTGGAAAACGTCGAGAAATGGTCGTTTCTGCTAGCGCTGTGCTTCTACACATGTATTTGCTGAACGGTGAAAGCACACAGTAATGCACTTTTCTCCCAGCAAATACACTGTTTCAAAGGAAATGGGAACACACTGAGGAGACACTTGTGGGAGCTACTGTGACTAAAACTGAGCTTCCCTACGTGCAGGGAAGCAAGAGAAATGCTGATTTCATCAAGCCCAGTTACATACTCAGAATCTGTACTACTGCGCAATTAGGCATGTCTCTTTAGGCAAAAAACTCATTTCTGACAAAGTTGCACAAATGCATCTCAGACGTGTGTAACTTGTTCCCTGAGTTAGAAAACGTCGAGAAAGGTCATTTCAGCTAGCGCTGTGCTTCTACACATGTATTTGCTGAACGGTGAAAGCGCACAGTAATGCACTTTTCTCCCAGCAAATACACTGTTTCTAAGGAAATGGGAACACACTGAGGAGACACTTGTGGGAGCTACTGTGACTAAAACTGAGCTTCCCTACGCACAGGGAAGCAAGAGGAATGCTGATTTCATCAAGACCAGTTACATACTCAGAATCTGTACTACTGCGCAAATAGGCACGTCTCTTTAGGCATAAAACTCATTTCGGACAAAGTTGCCCAAATGCATCTCAGAAGTGTGCAACTTGTTCCCTGAGTTAGAAAACGTCGAGAAACGGTCGTTTCTGCTAGCGCTGTGCTTCTACACATCTATTTGCTGAACGGTGAAAGCGCACAGTAATGCACTTTTCTCCCAGCAAATACCCTGTTTCTAAGGAAATGGGAACACACTGAGGAGACACTTGTGGGAGCTACTGTGACTAAAACTGAGCTTCCCTACGCACAGGGAAGCAAGAGAAATGCTGATTTCATCAAGCCCAGTTACATACTCAGAATCTGTACTACTGCGCAAATAGGCAAATCTAGTGCGTTCTAAGGCACGTCTCTTTAGTCAAAAAACTCATTTCTGACAAAGTTGCCCAAATGCATCTCAGAAGTGTGCAACTTGTTCCCTGAGTTAGAAAACGTCGAGAAACGGTCGTTTCTGCTAGCGCTGTGCTTCTACACATGTATTTGCTGAACGGTGATATCGCACAGTAATGCACTTTTCTCCCAGCAAATACACTGTTTCTAAGGAAATGGGAACACATTGAGGAGACACTTGTGGGAGCTACTGTGACTAAAACTGAGCTTCCCTACGCACAGGGAAGCAAGAGAAATGCTGATTTCATCAAGCCCAGTTACATACTCAGAATCTGTACTACTGCGAAATAGGCAAATCTAGTGTGTTCTAAGGCACGTCTCTTTAGTCAAAAAACTCATTTCTAACAAAGTTGCCCAAATGCATCTCAGAAGTGTGCAACTTGTTCCCTGATTTAGAAAACGTAGAGAAACGGTCGTTTCTGCTAGAGCTGTGCTTCTACACATGTATTTGCTGAACGGTGAAAGCGCACAGTAATGCACTTTTCTCCCAGCAAATACACTATTTCTAAGGAAATGGGAACACACTGAGGAGACACTTGTGGGAGCTACTGTGACTAAAACTGAGCTTCCCTACGCACAGGGAAGCAAGAGAAATGCTGATTTCATCAAGCCCAGTTACATACTCAGAATCTGTACTACTGCGCAAATAGGCATGTATCTTTAGGCAAAAAACTCATTTCTGACAAAGTTGCCCAAATGCATCTCAGAAGTGTGTAACTTTTTCCCTGAGTTAGAAAACGTCGAGAAACGGTCATTTCGGCTAGCGCTGTGCTTCTACACATGTATTTGCTGAACGGTGAAAGCGCACAGTAATGCACTTTTCTCCCAGCAAATACACTGTTTCTAAGGAAATGGGAACACACTGAGGAGAAACTTGAGGGAGCTACTGTGACTAAAACTGAGCTTCCTTATGCACAGGGAAGCAAGTGAAATGCTGATTTCATCAAGCCCCGTTACATACTCAGAATCTGTACTACTGCGCAAATAGGCAAAACAAGTGCGTTCTAAGGTACGTCTCTTTAGGCAAAAAACTCATTTCTGACAAAGTTGCCCAAATGCATCTCAGAAGTGTGCAACTTGTTCCCTGAGTTAGAAAACGTCGAGAAACGGTCGTTTCTGCTAGCGCTGTGCTTCTACACATGTATTTGCTGAACGGTGAAAGCGCACAGTAATGCACTTTTCTCCCAGCAAATACACTGTTTCTAAGGAAATGGGAACACACTGAGGAGACACTTGTGGGAGCTACTGTGACTAAAACTCAGCTTCCCTACGCACAGGGAAGCAAGAGAAATACTGATTTCATCAAGTCCAGTTACATACTCAGAATCTGTACTACTGCGCAAATAGGCACGTCTCTTTAGGCATAAAACTCATTTCTGACAAAGTTGCCCAAATGCATCTCAGAAGTGTGCAACTTGTTCCCTGAGTTAGAAAACGTCGAGAAACGGTCGTTTCTGCTAGCGCTGTGCTTCTACACATGTATTTGCTGAACGGTGAAAGCGCACAGTAATGCACTTTTCTCCCAGCAAATACACTGTTTCTAAGGAAATGGGAACACACTGAGGAGACACTTGTGGGAGCTACTGTGACTATAACTGAGCTTCCCTACGCACAGGGAAGCAAGAGGAATGCTGATTTCATCAAGCCCAGTTACATACTCAGAATCTGTACTACTGCGCAAATAGTCATGTCTCTTAAGGCAAAAAACTCATTTCTCACAAAGTTGCCAAAATGCATTTCAGAAGTGTGCAACTTCTTTCCTGAATTGGAAATCGTCGAGAAACGGTCGTTTCTGATAGCGCTGTGCTTCTACACATGTATTTGCTGAACGGTGAAAGCGCACAGTAATGCACTTTTCTCCCAGCAAATACACTGTTTCTAAGGAAATGGGAACACACTGAGGAGACACTTGTGGGAGCTACTGTGACTAAAACTGAGCTTCCCTACGCACAGGGAAGCAAGAGGAATGCTGATTTCATCAAGCCCAGTTACATACTCAGAATCTGTACTACTGCGCAAATAGTCATGTCTCTTAAGGCAAAAAACTCATTTCTGACAAAGTTGCCAAAATGCATTTCAGAAGTGTGCAACTTCTTCCCTGAATTGGAAAACGTCGAGAAACGGTCGTTTCTGATAGCGCTGTGCTTCTACACATGTATTTGCTGAACGGTGAAAGCACACAGTAATGCACTTTTCTCCCAGCATATACACTGTTTCAAAGGAAATGGGAACACACTGAGGAGACACTTGTGGGAGCTACTGTGACTAAAACTGAGCTTCCCTACGCACAGGGAAGCAAGAGGAATGCTGATTTCATCAAGCTCAGTTACATACTCAGAATCTGTACTACTGCGCAAATAGTCATGTCTCTTAAGGCAAAAAACTCATTTCTGACAAAGTTGCCAAAATGCATTTCAGAAGTGTGCAACTTCTTCTCTGAATTGGAAAACGTCGAGAAATGGTCGTTTCTGCTAGCGCTGTGCTTCTACACATGTATTTGCTGAACGGTGAAAGCACACAGTAATGCACTTTTCTCCCAGCAAATACACTGTTTCAAAGGAAATGGGAACACACTGAGGAGACACTTGTGGGAGCTACTGTGACTAAAACTGAGCTTCCCTACGTGCAGGGAAGCAAGAGAAATGCTGATTTCATCAAGCCCAGTTACATACTCAGAATCTGTACTACTGCGCAATTAGGCATGTCTCTTTAGGCAAAAAACTCATTTCTGACAAAGTTGCCCAAATGCATCTCAGACGTGTGTAACTTGTTCCCTGAGTTAGAAAACGTCGAGAAAGGTCATTTCAGCTAGCGCTGTGCTTCTACACATGTATTTGCTGAACGGTGAAAGCGCACAGTAATGCACTTTTCTCCCAGCAAATACACTGTTTCTAAGGAAATGGGAACACACTGAGGAGACACTTGTGGGAGCTACTGTGACTAAAACTGAGCTTCCCTACGTGCAGGGAAGCAAGAGAAATGCTGATTTCATCAAGCCCAGTTACATACTCAGAATCTGTACTACTGCGCAATTAGGCATGTCTCTTTAGGCAAAAAACTCATTTCTGACAAAGTTGCACAAATGCATCTCAGACGTGTGTAACTTGTTCCCTGAGTTAGAAAACGTCGAGAAAGGTCATTTCAGCTAGCGCTGTGCTTCTACACATGTATTTGCTGAACGGTGAAAGCGCACAGTAATGCACTTTTCTCCCAGCAAATACACTGTTTCTAAGGAAATGGGAACACACTGAGGAGACACTTGTGGGAGCTACTGTGACTAAAACTGAGCTTCCCTACGCACAGGGAAGCAAGAGGAATGCTGATTTCATCAAGACCAGTTACATACTCAGAATCTGTACTACTGCGCAAATAGGCACGTCTCTTTAGGCATAAAACTCATTTCGGACAAAGTTGCCCAAATGCATCTCAGAAGTGTGCAACTTGTTCCCTGAGTTAGAAAACGTCGAGAAACGGTCGTTTCTGCTAGCGCTGTGCTTCTACACATCTATTTGCTGAACGGTGAAAGCGCACAGTAATGCACTTTTCTCCCAGCAAATACCCTGTTTCTAAGGAAATGGGAACACACTGAGGAGACACTTGTGGGAGCTACTGTGACTAAAACTGAGCTTCCCTACGCACAGGGAAGCAAGAGAAATGCTGATTTCATCAAGCCCAGTTACATACTCAGAATCTGTACTACTGCGCAAATAGGCAAATCTAGTGCGTTCTAAGGCACGTCTCTTTAGTCAAAAAACTCATTTCTGACAAAGTTGCCCAAATGCATCTCAGAAGTGTGCAACTTGTTCCCTGAGTTAGAAAACGTCGAGAAACGGTCGTTTCTGCTAGCGCTGTGCTTCTACACATGTATTTGCTGAACGGTGATATCGCACAGTAATGCACTTTTCTCCCAGCAAATACACTGTTTCTAAGGAAATGGGAACACATTGAGGAGACACTTGTGGGAGCTACTGTGACTAAAACTGAGCTTCCCTACGCACAGGGAAGCAAGAGAAATGCTGATTTCATCAAGCCCAGTTACATACTCAGAATCTGTACTACTGCGAAATAGGCAAATCTAGTGTGTTCTAAGGCACGTCTCTTTAGTCAAAAAACTCATTTCTAACAAAGTTGCCCAAATGCATCTCAGAAGTGTGCAACTTGTTCCCTGATTTAGAAAACGTAGAGAAACGGTCGTTTCTGCTAGAGCTGTGCTTCTACACATGTATTTGCTGAACGGTGAAAGCGCACAGTAATGCACTTTTCTCCCAGCAAATACACTATTTCTAAGGAAATGGGAACACACTGAGGAGACACTTGTGGGAGCTACTGTGACTAAAACTGAGCTTCCCTACGCACAGGGAAGCAAGAGAAATGCTGATTTCATCAAGCCCAGTTACATACTCAGAATCTGTACTACTGCGCAAATAGGCATGTATCTTTAGGCAAAAAACTCATTTCTGACAAAGTTGCCCAAATGCATCTCAGAAGTGTGTAACTTTTTCCCTGAGTTAGAAAACGTCGAGAAACGGTCATTTCGGCTAGCGCTGTGCTTCTACACATGTATTTGCTGAACGGTGAAAGCGCACAGTAATGCACTTTTCTCCCAGCAAATACACTGTTTCTAAGGAAATGGGAACACACTGAGGAGAAACTTGAGGGAGCTACTGTGACTAAAACTGAGCTTCCTTATGCACAGGGAAGCAAGTGAAATGCTGATTTCATCAAGCCCCGTTACATACTCAGAATCTGTACTACTGCGCAAATAGGCAAAACAAGTGCGTTCTAAGGTACGTCTCTTTAGGCAAAAAACTCATTTCTGACAAAGTTGCCCAAATGCATCTCAGAAGTGTGCAACTTGTTCCCTGAGTTAGAAAACGTCGAGAAACGGTCGTTTCTGCTAGCGCTGTGCTTCTACACATGTATTTGCTGAACGGTGAAAGCGCACAGTAATGCACTTTTCTCCCAGCAAATACACTGTTTCTAAGGAAATGGGAACACACTGAGGAGACACTTGTGGGAGCTACTGTGACTAAAACTCAGCTTCCCTACGCACAGGGAAGCAAGAGAAATACTGATTTCATCAAGTCCAGTTACATACTCAGAATCTGTACTACTGCGCAAATAGGCACGTCTCTTTAGGCATAAAACTCATTTCTGACAAAGTTGCCCAAATGCATCTCAGAAGTGTGCAACTTGTTCCCTGAGTTAGAAAACGTCGAGAAACGGTCGTTTCTGCTAGCGCTGTGCTTCTACACATGTATTTGCTGAACGGTGAAAGCGCACAGTAATGCACTTTTCTCCCAGCAAATACACTGTTTCTAAGGAAATGGGAACACACTGAGGAGACACTTGTGGGAGCTACTGTGACTAAAACTGAGCTTCCCTACGCACAGGGAAGCAAGAGGAATGCTGATTTCATCAAGCCCAGTTACATACTCAGAATCTGTACTACTGCGCAAATAGTCATGTCTCTTAAGGCAAAAAACTCATTTCTCACAAAGTTGCCAAAATGCATTTCAGAAGTGTGCAACTTCTTTCCTGAATTGGAAATCGTCGAGAAACGGTCGTTTCTGATAGCGCTGTGCTTCTACACATGTATTTGCTGAACGGTGAAAGCGCACAGTAATGCACTTTTCTCCCAGCAAATACACTGTTTCTAAGGAAATGGGAACACACTGAGGAGACACTTGTGGGAGCTACTGTGACTAAAACTGAGCTTCCCTACGCACAGGGAAGCAAGAGGAATGCTGATTTCATCAAGCCCAGTTACATACTCAGAATCTGTACTACTGCGCAAATAGTCATGTCTCTTAAGGCAAAAAACTCATTTCTGACAAAGTTGCCAAAATGCATTTCAGAAGTGTGCAACTTCTTCCCTGAATTGGAAAACGTCGAGAAACGGTCGTTTCTGATAGCGCTGTGCTTCTACACATGTATTTGCTGAACGGTGAAAGCACACAGTAATGCACTTTTCTCCCAGCATATACACTGTTTCAAAGGAAATGGGAACACACTGAGGAGACACTTGTGGGAGCTACTGTGACTAAAACTGAGCTTCCCTACGCACAGGGAAGCAAGAGGAATGCTGATTTCATCAAGCTCAGTTACATACTCAGAATCTGTACTACTGCGCAAATAGTCATGTCTCTTAAGGCAAAAAACTCATTTCTGACAAAGTTGCCAAAATGCATTTCAGAAGTGTGCAACTTCTTCTCTGAATTGGAAAACGTCGAGAAATGGTCGTTTCTGCTAGCGCTGTGCTTCTACACATGTATTTGCTGAACGGTGAAAGCACACAGTAATGCACTTTTCTCCCAGCAAATACACTGTTTCAAAGGAAATGGGAACACACTGAGGAGACACTTGTGGGAGCTACTGTGACTAAAACTGAGCTTCCCTACGTGCAGGGAAGCAAGAGAAATGCTGATTTCATCAAGCCCAGTTACATACTCAGAATCTGTACTACTGCGCAATTAGGCATGTCTCTTTAGGCAAAAAACTCATTTCTGACAAAGTTGCCCAAATGCATCTCAGACGTGTGTAACTTGTTCCCTGAGTTAGAAAACGTCGAGAAAGGTCATTTCAGCTAGCGCTGTGCTTCTACACATGTATTTGCTGAACGGTGAAAGCGCACAGTAATGCACTTTTCTCCCAGCAAATACACTGTTTCTAAGGAAATGGGAACACACTGAGGAGACACTTGTGGGAGCTACTGTGACTAAAACTGAGCTTCCCTACGCACAGGGAAGCAAGAGGAATGCTGATTTCATCAAGACCAGTTACATACTCAGAATCTGTACTACTGCGCAAATAGGCACGTCTCTTTAGGCATAAAACTCATTTCGGACAAAGTTGCCCAAATGCATCTCAGAAGTGTGCAACTTGTTCCCTGAGTTAGAAAACGTCGAGAAACGGTCATTTCTGCTAGCGCTGTGCTTCTACACATCTATTTGCTGAACGGTGAAAGCGCACAGTAATGCACTTTTCTCCCAGCAAATACCCTGTTTCTAAGGAAATGGGAACACACTGAGGAGACACTTGTGGGAGCTACTGTGACTAAAACTGAGCTTCCCTACGCACAGGGAAGCAAGAGAAATGCTGATTTCATCAAGCCCAGTTACATACTCAGAATCTGTACTACTGCGCAAATAGGCAAATCTAGTGCGTTCTAAGGCACGTCTCTTTAGTCAAAAAACTCATTTCTGACAAAGTTGCCCAAATGCATCTCAGAAGTGTGCAACTTGTTCCCTGAGTTAGAAAACGTCGAGAAACGGTCGTTTCTGCTAGCGCTGTGCTTCTACACATGTATTTGCTGAACGGTGATATCGCACAGTAATGCACTTTTCTCCCAGCAAATACACTGTTTCTAAGGAAATGGGAACACATTGAGGAGACACTTGTGGGAGCTACTGTGACTAAAACTGAGCTTCCCTACGCACAGGGAAGCAAGAGAAATGCTGATTTCATCAAGCCCAGTTACATACTCAGAATCTGTACTACTGCGAAATAGGCAAATCTAGTGTGTTCTAAGGCACGTCTCTTTAGTCAAAAAACTCATTTCTAACAAAGTTGCCCAAATGCATCTCAGAAGTGTGCAACTTGTTCCCTGATTTAGAAAACGTAGAGAAACGGTCGTTTCTGCTAGAGCTGTGCTTCTACACATGTATTTGCTGAACGGTGAAAGCGCACAGTAATGCACTTTTCTCCCAGCAAATACACTATTTCTAAGGAAATGGGAACACACTGAGGAGACACTTGTGGGAGCTACTGTGACTAAAACTGAGCTTCCCTACGCACAGGGAAGCAAGAGAAATGCTGATTTCATCAAGCCCAGTTACATACTCAGAATCTGTACTACTGCGCAAATAGGCATGTCTCTTTAGGCAAAAAACTCATTTCTGACAAAGTTGCCCAAATGCATCTCAGAAGTGTGTAACTTTTTCCCTGAGTTAGAAAACGTCGAGAAACGGTCATTTCGGCTAGCGCTGTGCTTCTACACATTTATTTGCTGAACGGTGAAAGCGCACAGTAATGCACTTTTCTCCCAGCAAATACACTGTTTCTAAGGAAATGGGAACACACTGAGGAGAAACTTGAGGGAGCTACTGTGACTAAAACTGAGCTTCCTTATGCACAGGGAAGCAAGTGAAATGCTGATTTCATCAAGCCCCGTTACATACTCAGAATCTGTACTACTGCGCAAATAGGCAAAACAAGTGCGTTCTAAGGTACGTCTCTTTAGGCAAAAAACTCATTTCTGACAAAGTTGCCCAAATGCATCTCAGAAGTGTGCAACTTGTTCCCTGAGTTAGAAAACGTCGAGAAACGGTCGTTTCTGCTAGCGCTGTGCTTCTACAAATGTATTTGCTGAACGGTGAAAGCACACAGTAATGCACTTTTCTCCCAGCAAATACACTGTTTCAAAGGAAATGGGAACACACTGAGGAGACACTTGTGGGAGCTACTGTGACTAAAACTGAGCTTCCCTACGCGCAGGGAAGCAAGAGAAATGCTGATTTCATCAAGTCCAGTTACATACTCAGAATCTGTACTACTGCGCAAATAGGCAAATCTAGTGTGTTCTAAGGCACGTCTCTTTAGTCAAAAATCTCATTTCTAACAAAGTTGCCCAAATGCATCTCAGAAGTGTGCAACTTGTTCCCTGATTTAGAAAACGTAGAGAAACGGTCGTTTCTGCTAGAGCTGTGCTTCTACACATGTATTTGCTGAACGGTGAAAGCGCACAGTAATGCACTTTTCTCCCAGCAAATACACTATTTCTAAGGAAATTGGAACACACTGAGGAGACACTTGTGGGAGCTACTGTGACTAAAACTGAGCTTCCCTACGCACAGGGAAGCAAGAGAAATGCTGATTTCATCAAGCCCAGTTACATACTCAGAATCTGTACTACTGCGCAAATAGGCAAATCTAGTGCGTTCTAAGGCACGTCTCTTTAGTCAAAAAACTCATTTCTAACAAAGTTGCCCAAATGCATCTCAGAAGTGTGCAACTTGTTCCCTGATTTAGAAAACGTAGAGAAACCGTCGTTTCTGCTAGAGCTGTGCTTCTACACATGTATTTGCTGAACGGTGAAAGCGCACAGTAATGCACTTTTCTCCCAGCAAATACACTATTTCTAAGGAAATGGGAACACACTGAGGAGACACTTGTGGGAGCTACTGTGACTAAAACTGAGCTTCCCTACGCACAGGGAAGCAAGAGAAATGCTGATTTCATCAAGCCCAGTTACATACTCAGAATCTGTACTACTGCGCAAATAGGCATGTCTCTTTAGGCAAAAAACTCATTTCTGACAAAGTTGCCCAAATGCATCTCAGAAGTGTGTAACTTTTTCCCTGAGTTAGAAAACGTCGAGAAACGGTCGTTTCTGCTAGCGCTGTGCTTCTACACATGTATTTGCTGAACGGTGAAAGCGCACAGTAATGCACTTTTCTCCCAGCAAATACACTATTTCTAAGGAAATTGGAACACACTGAGGAGACACTTGTGGGAGCTACTGTGACTAAAACTGAGCTTCCCTACACAGAGGGAAGCATGAGAAATACTGATTTCATCAACCCCAGTTACATACACAGAATCTGTACTACTGCGCAAATAGGCAAAACAAGTGTGTTCTAAGGTACGTCTCTTTAGGCAAAAAACTCATTTCTGACAAAGTTGCCCAAATGCATCTCAGAAGTGTGCAACTTGTTCCCTGAGTTAGAAAACGTCGAGAAACGGTCGTTTCTGCTAGCGCTGTGCTTCTACACATGTATTTGCTGAACGGTGAAAGCACACAGTAATGCACTTTTCTCCCAGCAAATACACTGTTTCAAAGGAAATGGGAACACACTGAGGAGACACTTGTGGGAGCTACTGTGACTAAAACTGAGCTTCCCTACGCGCAGGGAAGCAAGAGAAATGCTGATTTCATCAAGCCCAGTTACATACTCAGAATCTGTACTACTGCGCAAATAGGCATGTCTCTTGAGGCAAAAAACTCATTTCTGACAAAGTTCCCCAAATGCATCTCAAAGGTGTGTAACTTGTTCCCTGAGTTAGAAAACGTCGAGAAACGGTAATTTCGGCTAGCGCTGTGCTTCTACACATTTATTTGCTGAACGGTGAAAGCGCACAGTAATGCACTTTTCTCCCAGCAAATACACTGTTTCTAAGGAAATGGGAACACGCTGAGGAGACACTTGTGGCAGCTACTGTGACTAAAACTGAGCTTCCCTACACAGAGGGAAGCATGAGAAATACTGATTTCATCAACCCCAGTTACATACACAGAATCTGTACTACTGCCCAAATAGGCAAAACAAGTGCGTTCTAAGGCACGTCTCTTTAGTCAAAAAACTCATTTCTGACAAAGTTGCCCAAATGCATCTCAGAAGTGTGCAACTTGTTCCCTGAGTTAGAAAACGTCGAGAAACGGTCGTTTCTGCTAGCGCTGTGCTTCTACACATGTATTTGCTGAAAGGTGAAAGCACACAGTAATGCACTTTTCTCCCAGCAAATACACTGTTTCTAAGGAAATGGGAACACACTGAGGAGACACTTGTGGGAGCTACTGTAACTAAAACTGAGCTTCCCTACGCACAGGGAAGCAAGAGAAATGCTGATTTCATCAAGCCCAGTTACATACTCAGAATCTGTACTACTGCGCAAATAGGCACGTCTCTTTAGGCATAAAACTCATTTCTGACAAAGTTGCCCAAACGCATCTCAGAAGTGTGCAACTTGTTCTCTGAGTTAGAAAACGTCGAGAAACGGTCGTTTCTGCTAGCGCTGTGCTTCTACACATGTATTTGCTGAACGGTGAAAGCGCACAGTAATGCACTTTTCTCCCAGCAAATACACTGTTTCTAAGGAAATGGGAACACACTGAGGAGACACTTGTGGCAGCTACTGTGACTAAAACTGAGCTTCCCTACGCAGAGGGAAGCAAGAGAAATACTGATTTCATCAACCGCAGTTACATACACAGAATCTGTACTACTGCGCAAATAGGCAAAACAAGTGCGTTCTAAAGCACGTGTCTTTAGTCTAAAAACTCATTTCTGACAAAGTTGCCCAAATGCATCTCAGACGTGTGTAACTTGTTCCCTGAGTTAGAAAACGTCGAGAAACGGTCATTTCGGCTAGCGCTGTGCTTCTACACATTTATTTGCTGAACGGTGAAAGCGCACAGTAATGCACTTTTCTCCCAGCAAATACACTGTTTCTAAGGAAATGGGAACACACTGAGGAGACACTTGTGGGAGCTACTGTGACTAAAACTGAGCTTCCCTACGCACAGGGAAGCAAGAGGAATGCTGATTTCATCAAGCCCAGTTACATACTCAGAATCTGTACTACTGCGCAAATAGGCATGTCTCTTAAGGCAAAAAACTCATTTCTGACAAAGTTGCCCAAATGCATTTCAGAAGTGTGCAACTTCTTCCCTGAATTAGAAAACGTCGAGAAACGGTCGTTTCTTCTAGCGCTGTGCTTCTACACATGTATTTGCTGAACGGTGAAAGCACACAGTAATGCACTTTTCTCCCAGCAGATAAACTGTTTCAAAGGAAATGGGAACACACTGAGGAGACACTTGTGGGAGCTACTGTGACTAAAACTGAGCTTCCCTACGCACAGGGAAGCAAGAGAAATGCTGATTTCATCAAGCCCAGTTACATACTCAGAATCTGTACTACTGCGCAAATAGGCATGTCTCTTTAGGCAAAAAACTCATTTCTGACAAAGTTGCCCAAATGCATCTCAGAAGTGTGTAACTTTTTCCCTGAGTTAGAAAACGTCGAGAAACGGTCATTTCGGCTAGCGCTGTGCTTCTACACATTTATTTGCTGAACGGTGAAAGCGCACAGTAATGCACTTTTCTCCCAGCAAATACACTGTTTCTAAGGAAATGGGAACACACTGAGGAGAAACTTGAGGGAGCTACTGTGACTAAAACTGAGCTTCCTTATGCACAGGGAAGCAAGTGAAATGCTGATTTCATCAAGCCCCGTTACATACTCAGAATCTGTACTACTGCGCAAATAGGCAAAACAAGTGCGTTCTAAGGTACGTCTCTTTAGGCAAAAAACTCATTTCTGACAAAGTTGCCCAAATGCATCTCAGAAGTGTGCAACTTGTTCCCTGAGTTAGAAAACGTCGAGAAACGGTCGTTTCTGCTAGCGCTGTGCTTCTACACATGTATTTGCTGAACGGTGAAAGCACACAGTAATGCACTTTTCTCCCAGCAAATACACTGTTTCAAAGGAAATGGGAACACACTGAGGAGACACTTGTGGGAGCTACTGTGACTAAAACTGAGCTTCCCTACGCGCAGGGAAGCAAGAGAAATGCTGATTTCATCAAGTCCAGTTACATACTCAGAATCTGTACTACTGCGCAAATAGGCAAATCTAGTGTGTTCTAAGGCACGTCTCTTTAGTCAAAAATCTCATTTCTAACAAAGTTGCCCAAATGCATCTCAGAAGTGTGCAACTTGTTCCCTGATTTAGAAAACGTAGAGAAACGGTCGTTTCTGCTAGAGCTGTGCTTCTACACATGTATTTGCTGAACGGTGAAAGCGCACAGTAATGCACTTTTCTCCCAGCAAATACACTATTTCTAAGGAAATTGGAACACACTGAGGAGACACTTGTGGGAGCTACTGTGACTAAAACTGAGCTTCCCTACGCACAGGGAAGCAAGAGAAATGCTGATTTCATCAAGCCCAGTTACATACTCAGAATCTGTACTACTGCGCAAATAGGCAAATCTAGTGCGTTCTAAGGCACGTCTCTTTAGTCAAAAAACTCATTTCTAACAAAGTTGCCCAAATGCATCTCAGAAGTGTGCAACTTGTTCCCTGATTTAGAAAACGTAGAGAAACCGTCGTTTCTGCTAGAGCTGTGCTTCTACACATGTATTTGCTGAACGGTGAAAGCGCACAGTAATGCACTTTTCTCCCAGCAAATACACTATTTCTAAGGAAATGGGAACACACTGAGGAGACACTTGTGGGAGCTACTGTGACTAAAACTGAGCTTCCCTACGCACAGGGAAGCAAGAGAAATGCTGATTTCATCAAGCCCAGTTACATACTCAGAATCTGTACTACTGCGCAAATAGGCATGTCTCTTTAGGCAAAAAACTCATTTCTGACAAAGTTGCCCAAATGCATCTCAGAAGTGTGTAACTTTTTCCCTGAGTTAGAAAACGTCGAGAAACGGTCGTTTCTGCTAGCGCTGTGCTTCTACACATGTATTTGCTGAACGGTGAAAGCGCACAGTAATGCACTTTTCTCCCAGCAAATACACTATTTCTAAGGAAATTGGAACACACTGAGGAGACACTTGTGGGAGCTACTGTGACTAAAACTGAGCTTCCCTACACAGAGGGAAGCATGAGAAATACTGATTTCATCAACCCCAGTTACATACACAGAATCTGTACTACTGCGCAAATAGGCAAAACAAGTGTGTTCTAAGGTACGTCTCTTTAGGCAAAAAACTCATTTCTGACAAAGTTGCCCAAATGCATCTCAGAAGTGTGCAACTTGTTCCCTGAGTTAGAAAACGTCGAGAAACGGTCGTTTCTGCTAGCGCTGTGCTTCTACACATGTATTTGCTGAACGGTGAAAGCACACAGTAATGCACTTTTCTCCCAGCAAATACACTGTTTCAAAGGAAATGGGAACACACTGAGGAGACACTTGTGGGAGCTACTGTGACTAAAACTGAGCTTCCCTACGCGCAGGGAAGCAAGAGAAATGCTGATTTCATCAAGCCCAGTTACATACTCAGAATCTGTACTACTGCGCAAATAGGCATGTCTCTTGAGGCAAAAAACTCATTTCTGACAAAGTTCCCCAAATGCATCTCAAAGGTGTGTAACTTGTTCCCTGAGTTAGAAAACGTCGAGAAACGGTAATTTCGGCTAGCGCTGTGCTTCTACACATTTATTTGCTGAACGGTGAAAGCGCACAGTAATGCACTTTTCTCCCAGCAAATACACTGTTTCTAAGGAAATGGGAACACGCTGAGGAGACACTTGTGGCAGCTACTGTGACTAAAACTGAGCTTCCCTACACAGAGGGAAGCATGAGAAATACTGATTTCATCAACCCCAGTTACATACACAGAATCTGTACTACTGCCCAAATAGGCAAAACAAGTGCGTTCTAAGGCACGTCTCTTTAGTCAAAAAACTCATTTCTGACAAAGTTGCCCAAATGCATCTCAGAAGTGTGCAACTTGTTCCCTGAGTTAGAAAACGTCGAGAAACGGTCGTTTCTGCTAGCGCTGTGCTTCTACACATGTATTTGCTGAAAGGTGAAAGCACACAGTAATGCACTTTTCTCCCAGCAAATACACTGTTTCTAAGGAAATGGGAACACACTGAGGAGACACTTGTGGGAGCTACTGTAACTAAAACTGAGCTTCCCTACGCACAGGGAAGCAAGAGAAATGCTGATTTCATCAAGCCCAGTTACATACTCAGAATCTGTACTATTGCGCAAATAGGCACGTCTCTTTAGGCATAAAACTCATTTCTGACAAAGTTGCCCAAACGCATCTCAGAAGTGTGCAACTTGTTCTCTGAGTTAGAAAACGTCGAGAAACGGTCGTTTCTGCTAGCGCTGTGCTTCTACACATGTATTTGCTGAACGGTGAAAGCGCACAGTAATGCACTTTTCTCCCAGCAAATACACTGTTTCTAAGGAAATGGGAACACACTGAGGAGACACTTGTGGCAGCTACTGTGACTAAAACTGAGCTTCCCTACGCAGAGGGAAGCAAGAGAAATACTGATTTCATCAACCGCAGTTACATACACAGAATCTGTACTACTGCGCAAATAGGCAAAACAAGTGCGTTCTAAAGCACGTGTCTTTAGTCTAAAAACTCATTTCTGACAAAGTTGCCCAAATGCATCTCAGACGTGTGTAACTTGTTCCCTGAGTTAGAAAACGTCGAGAAACGGTCAATTCGGCTAGCGCTGTGCTTCTACACATTTATTTGCTGAACGGTGAAAGCGCACAGTAATGCACTTTTCTCCCAGCAAATACACTGTTTCTAAGGAAATGGGAACACACTGAGGAGACACTTGTGGGAGCTACTGTGACTAAAACTGAGCTTCCCTACGCACAGGGAAGCAAGAGGAATGCTGATTTCATCAAGCCCAGTTACATACTCAGAATCTGTACTACTGCGCAAATAGGCATGTCTCTTAAGGCAAAAAACTCATTTCTGACAAAGTTGCCCAAATGCATTTCAGAAGTGTGCAACTTCTTCCCTGAATTAGAAAACGTCGAGAAACGGTCGTTTCTTCTAGCGCTGTGCTTCTACACATGTATTTGCTGAATGGTGAAAGCACACAGTAATGCACTTTTCTCCCAGCAGATAAACTGTTTCAAAGGAAATGGGAACACACTGAGGAGACACTTGTGGGAGCTACTGTGACTAAAACTGAGCTTCCCTACGCACAGGGAAGCAAGAGAAATGCTGATTTCATCAAGCCCAGTTACATACTCAGAATCTGTACTACTGCGCAAATAGGCAAATCTAGTGCGTTCTAAGGCACGTCTCTTTAGTCAAAAAACTCATTTCTGACAAAGTTGCCCAAATGCATCTCAGAAGTGTGCAACTTGTTCCCTGAGTTAGAAAACGTCGAGAAACGGTCGTTTCTGCTAGCGCTGTGCTTCTACACATGTATTTGCTGAACGGTGAAAGCGCACAGTAATGCACTTTTCTCCCAGCAAATACACTGTTTCTAAGAAAATGGGAACACACTGAGGAGACACTTGTGGCAGCTACTCTGACTAAAACTGAGCTTCCCTACACAGAGGGAAGCAAGAGAAATACTGATTTCATCAACCCCAGTTACATACACAGAATCTGTACTACTGCCCAAATAGGCAAAACAAGTGCGTTCTAAGGCACGTCTCTTTAGTCAAAAAACTCATTTCTGACAAAGTTGCCCAAATGCATCTCAGAAGTGTGCAACTTGTTCCCTGAGTTAGAAAACGTCGAGAAACGGTCGTTTCTGCTAGCGCTGTGCTTCTACACATGTATTTGCTGAAAGGTGAAAGCACACAGTAATGCACTTTTCTCCCAGCAAATACACTGTTTCTAAGGAAATGGGAACACACTGAGGAGACACTTGTGGGAGCTACTGTAACTAAAACTGAGCTTCCCTACGCACAGGGAAGCAAGAGAAATGCTGATTTCATCAAGTCCAGTTACATACTCAGAATCTGTACTACTGCGCAAATAGGCACGTCTCTTTAGGCATAAAACTCATTTCTGACAAAGTTGCCCAAACGCATCTCAGAAGTGTGCAACTTGTTCTCTGAGTTAGAAAACGTCGAGAAACGGTCGTTTCTGCTAGCGCTGTGCTTCTACACATGTATTTGCTGAACGGTGAAAGCGCACAGTAATGCACTTTTCTCCCAGCAAATACACTGTTTCTAAGGAAATGGGAACACACTGAGGAGACACTTGTGGCAGCTACTGTGACTAAAACTGAGCTTCCCTACGCAGAGGGAAGCAAGAGAAATACTGATTTCATCAACCCCAGTTACATACACAGAATCTGTACTACTGCGCAAATAGGCAAAACAAGTGCGTTCTAAAGCACGTGTCTTTAGTCAAAAAACTCATTTCTGACAAAGTTGCCCAAATGCATCTCAGACGTGTGTAACTTGTTCCCTGAGTTAGAAAACGTCGAGAAACGGTCATTTCGGCTAGCGCTGTGCTTCTACACATTTATTTGCTGAACGGTGAAAGCGCACAGTAATGCACTTTTCTCCCAGCAAATACACTGTTTCTAAGGAAATGGGAACACACTGAGGAGACACTTGTGGGAGCTACTGTGACTAAAACTGAGCTTCCCTACGCACAGGTAAGCAAGAGGAATGCTGATTTCATCAAGCCCAGTTACATACTCAGAATCTGTACTACTGCGCAAATAGGCATGTCTCTTAAGGCAAAAAACTCATTTCTGACAAAGTTGCCCAAATGCATTTCAGAAGTCTGCAACTTCTTCCCTGAATTAGAAAACGTCGAGAAATGGTCGTTTCTGCTAGCGCTGTGCTTCTACACATTTATTTGCTGAACGGTGAAAGCACACAGTAATGCACTTTTCTCCCAGCAGATACACTGTTTCAAAGGAAATGGGAACACACTGAGGAGACACTTGTGGGAGCTACTGTGACTAAAACTGAGCTTCCCTACGCACAGGGAAGCAAGAGGAATACTGATTTCATCAAGCCCAGTTACATACTCAGAATCTGTACTACTGCGCAAATAGGCAAATCTAGTGCGTTCTAAGGCACGTCTCTTTAGTCAAAAAACTCATTTCTGACAAAGTTGCCCAAATGCATCTCAGAAGTGTGCAACTTTTTCCCTGAGTTAGAAAATGTCGAGACACGGTCGTTTCTGCTAGCGCTGTGCTTCTTCACTTGTATTTGCTGAAAGGTGAAAGCGCACAGTAATGCACTTTTCTCCCAGCAAATACACTGTTTCTAAGGAAATGGGAACACACTGAGGAGACACTTGTGGGAGCTACTGTGACTAAAACTGAGCTTCCTTATGCACAGGGAAGCAAGTGAAATGCTGATTTCATCAAGCCCAGTTACATACTCAGAATCTGTACTACTGCGGAAATAGGCAAAACAAGTGTGTTCTAAAGCACGTCTCTTTAGGCAAAAAACTCATTTCTGACAAAGTTGCCCAAATGCATCTCAGAAGTGTGCAACTTGTTCCCTGAGTTAGAAAACATCGAGAAACGGTCGTTTCTGCTAGCGCTGTGCTTCTACACTTGTATTTGCTGAACGGTGAATGCACACAGTAATGCACTTTTCTCCCAGCAAATACACTGTTTCTAAGGAAATGGGAACACACTGAGGAGACACTTGTGGGAGCTACTGTGATCAATACTGAGCTTCCCTACGCACAGGGAAGCAAGAGAAATGCTGATTTCATCAACCCCAGTTACATACTCAGAATCTGTACTACTGCGCAAATAGGCACGTCTCTTTAGGCATAAAACTCATTTCTGACAAACTTGCCCAAATGCATCTCAGAAGTGTCCAACTTGTTCGCTGAGTTAGAAAACGTCGAGAAACGGTCGTTTCTGCCAGCGCTGTGCTTCTACACATGTACTGGCTGAACGTTGAAAGCGCACAGTAATGCACTTTTCTCCAAGCAAATACATTGTTTCTAAGGAAATGGGAATACACAGAGCAGACACTTGTGGGAGCTACTGTGACTAAAACTGAGCTTCCCTACGCACAGGGAAGCAAGAGAAATGCTGATTTCATCAAGCCCAGTTACATACTCAGAATCTGTACTACTGCGCAAATAGGCACGTCTCTTTAGGCATAAAACTCATTTCTGACAAAGTTGCCCAAATGCATCTCAGAAGTGTGCAACTTGTTCCCTGAGTTAGAAAACGTCGAGAAACGGTCGTTTCTGCTAGCGCTGTGCTTCTACACATGTATTTGCTGAACGGTGAAAGCGCACAGTAATGCACTTTTCTCCCAGCAAATACACTGTTTCTAAGAAAATGGGAACACACTGAGGAGACACTTGTGGCAGCTACTGTGACTAAAACTGAGCTTCCCTACACAGAGGGAAGCAAGAGAAATACTGATTTCATCAACCCCAGTTACATACACCGAATCTGTACTACTGCCCAAATAGGCAAAACAAGTGCGTTCTAAGGCACGTCTCTTTAGTCAAAAAACTCATTTCTGACAAAGTTGCCCAAATGCATCTCAGAAGTGTGCAACTTGTTCCCTGAGTTAGAAAACGTCGAGAAACGGTCGTTTCTGCTAGCGCTGTGCTTCTACACATGTATTTGCTGAAAGGTGAAAGCACACAGTAATGCACTTTTCTCCCAGCAAATACACTGTTTCTAAGGAAATGGGAATAAACTGAGGAGACACTTGTGGGAGCTACTGTAACTAAAACTGAGCTTCCCTACGCACAGGGAAGCAAGAGAAATGCTGATTTCATCAAGCCCAGTTACATACTCAGAATCTGTACTACTGCGCAAATAGGCACGTCTCTTTAGGCATAAAACTCATTTCTGACAAAGTTGCCCAAACGCATCTCAGAAGTGTGCAACTTGTTCTCTGAGTTAGAAAACGTCGAGAAACGGTCGTTTCTGCTAGCGCTGTGCTTCTACACATGTATTTGCTGAACGGTGAAAGCGCACAGTAATGCACTTTTCTCCCAGCAAATACACTGTTTCTAAGGAAATGGGAACACACTGAGGAGACACTTGTGGCAGCTACTGTGACTAAAACTGAGCTTCCCTACGCAGAGGGAAGCAAGAGAAATACTGATTTCATCAACCGCAGTTACATACACAGAATCTGTACTACTGCGCAAATAGGCAAAACAAGTGCGTTCTAAAGCACGTGTCTTTAGTCAAAAAACTCATTTCTGACAAAGTTGCCCAAATGCATCTCAGACGTGTGTAACTTGTTCCCTGAGTTAGAAAACGTCGAGAAACGGTCATTTCGGCTAGCGCTGTGCTTCTACACATTTATTTGCTGAACGGTGAAAGCGCACAGTAATGCACTTTTCTCCCAGCAAATACACTGTTTCTAAGGAAATGGGAACACACTGAGGAGACACTTGTGGGAGCTACTGTGACTAAAACTGAGCTTCCCTACGCACAGGGAAGCAAGAGGAATGCTGATTTCATCAAGCCCAGTTACATACTCAGAATCTGTACTACTGCGCAAATAGGCATGTCTCTTAAGGCAAAACACTCATTTCTGACAAAGTTGCCCAAATGCATTTCAGAAGTCTGCAACTTCTTCCCTGAATTAGAAAACGTCGAGAAATGGTCGTTTCTGCTAGCGCTGTGCTTCTACACATTTATTTGCTGAACGGTGAAAGCACACAGTAATGCACTTTTCTCCCAGCAGATACACTGTTTCAAAGGAAATGGGAACACACTGAGGAGACACTTGTGGGAGCTACTGTGACTAAAACTGAGCTTCCCTACGCACAGGGAAGCAAGAGGAATACTGATTTCATCAAGCCCAGTTACATACTCAGAATCTGTACTACTGCGCAAATAGGCAAATCTAGTGCGTTCTAAGGCACGTCTCTTTAGTCAAAAAACTCATTTCTGACAAAGTTGCCCAAATGCATCTCAGAAGTGTGCAACTTTTTCCCTGAGTTAGAAAATGTCGAGACACGGTCGTTTCTGCTAGCGCTGTGCTTCTTCACTTGTATTTGCTGAAAGGTGAAAGCGCACAGTAATGCACTTTTCTCCCAGCAAATACACTGTTTCTAAGGAAATGGGAACACACTGAGGAGACACTTGTGGGAGCTACTGTGACTAAAACTGAGCTTCCTTATGCACAGGGAAGCAAGTGAAATGCTGATTTCATCAAGCCCAGTTACATACTCAGAATCTGTACTACTGCGGAAATAGGCAAAACAAGTGTGTTCTAAAGCACGTCTCTTTAGGCAAAAAACTCATTTCTGACAAAGTTGCCCAAATGCATCTCAGAAGTGTGCAACTTGTTCCCTGAGTTAGAAAACATCGAGAAACGGTCGTTTCTGCTAGCGCTGTGCTTCTACACTTGTATTTGCTGAACGGTGAATGCACACAGTAATGCACTTTTCTCCCAGCAAATACACTGTTTCTAAGGAAATGGGAACACACTGAGGAGACACTTGTGGGAGCTACTGTGATCAAAACTGAGCTTCCCTACGCACAGGGAAGCAAGAGAAATGCTGATTTCATCAACCCCAGTTACATACTCAGAATCTGTACTACTGCGCAAATAGGCACGTCTCTTTAGGCATAAAACTCATTTCTGACAAACTTGCCCAAATGCATCTCAGAAGTATCCAACTTGTTCCCTGAGTTAGAAAACGTCGAGAAACGGTCGTTTCTGCCAGCGCTGTGCTTCTACACATGTACTGGCTGAACGTTGAAAGCGCACAGTAATGCACTTTTCTCCAAGCAAATACATTGTTTCTAAGGAAATGGGAATACACAGAGCAGACACTTGTGGGAGCTACTGTGACTAAAACTGAGCTTCCCTACGCACAGGGAAGCAAGAGAAATGCTGATTTCATCAAGCCCAGTTACATACTCAGAATCTGTACTACTGCGCAAATAGGCACGTCTCTTTAGGCATAAAACTCATTTCTGACAAAGTTGCCCAAATGCATCTCAGAAGTGTGCAACTTGTTCCCTGAGTTAGAAAACGTCGAGAAACGGTCGTTTCTGCCAGCGCTGTGCTTCTACATATGTATTGGCTGAACGTTGAAAGCGCACAGTAATGCACTTTTCTCCCAGCAAATACACTGTTTCTAAGGAAATGGGAATACACAGAGCAGACACTTGTGGGAGCTACTGTGACTAAAACTGAGATTCCCTACGCACAGGAAAGCAAGAGAAATGCTGATTTCATCAAGCCCAGTTACATACTCAGAATCTGTACTACTGCGCAAATAGGCAAATCTAGTGCGTTCTAAGGCACGTCTGTTTAGTCAAAAAACTCATTTCTGACAAAGTTGCCCAAATGCATCTCAGAAGTTTGCAACTTGTTCCCTGAGTTAGAAAACGTCGAGAAACGGTCGTTTCTGCTAGCGCTGTGCTTCTACACATGTATTTGCTGAACGGTGAAAGCGCACAGTAATGCACTTTTCTCCCAGCAAATACACTGTTTCTAAGAAAATGGGAACACACTGAGGAGACACTTGTGGCAGCTACTGTGACTAAAACTGAGCTTCCCTACACAGAGGGAAGCAAGAGAAATACTGATTTCATCAACCCCAGTTACATACACCGAATCTGTACTACTGCCCAAATAGGCAAAACAAGTGCGTTCTAAGGCACGTCTCTTTAGTCAAAAAACTCATTTCTGACAAAGTTGCCCAAATGCATCTCAGAAGTGTGCAACTTGTTCCCTGAGTTAGAAAACATCGAGAAACGGTCGTTTCTGCTAGCGCTGTGCTTCTACACTTGTATTTGCTGAACGGTGAATGCACACAGTAATGCACTTTTCTCCCAGCAAATACACTGTTTCTAAGGAAATGGGAACACACTGAGGAGACACTTGTGGGAGCTACTGTGATCAAAACTGAGCTTCCCTACGCACAGGGAAGCAAGAGAAATGCTGATTTCATCAACCCCAGTTACATACTCAGAATCTGTACTACTGCGCAAATAGGCACGTCTCTTTAGGCATAAAACTCATTTCTGACAAACTTGCCCAAATGCATCTCAGAAGTGTCCAACTTGTTCCCTGAGTTAGAAAACGTCGAGAAACGGTCGTTTCTGCCAGCGCTGTGCTTCTACACATGTACTGGCTGAAGGTTGAAAGCGCACAGTAATGCACTTTTCTCCAAGCAAATACATTGTTTCTAAGGAAATGGGAATACACAGAGCAGACACTTGTGGGAGCTACTGTGACTAAAACTGAGCTTCCCTACGCACAGGGAAGCAAGAGAAATGCTGATTTCATCAAGCCCAGTTACATACTCAGAATCTGTACTACTGCGCAAATAGGCACGTCTCTTTAGGCATAAAACTCATTTCTGACAAAGTTGCCCAAATGCATCTCAGAAGTGTGCAACTTGTTCCCTGAGTTAGAAAACGTCGAGAAACGGTCGTTTCTGCCAGCGCTGTGCTTCTACATATGTATTGGCTGAACGTTGAAAGCGCACAGTAATGCACTTTTCTCCCAGCAAATACACTGTTTCTAAGGAAATGGGAATACACAGAGCAGACACTTGTGGGAGCTACTGTGACTAAAACTGAGATTCCCTACGCACAGGAAAGCAAGAGAAATGCTGATTTCATCAAGCCCAGTTACATACTCAGAATCTGTACTACTGCACAAATAGGCAAATCTAGTGCGTTCTAAGGCACGTCTCTTTAGTCAAAAAACTCATTTCTGACAAAGTTGCCCAAATGCATCTCAGAAGTTTGCAACTTGTTCCCTGAGTTAGAAAACGTCGAGAAACGGTCGTTTCTGCTAGCGCTGTGCTTCTACACATGTATTTGCTGAACGGTGAAAGCGCACAGTAATGCACTTTTCTCCCAGCAAATACACTGTTTCTAAGAAAATGGGAACACACTGAGGAGACACTTGTGGCAGCTACTGTGACTAAAACTGAGCTTCCCTACACAGAGGGAAGCAAGAGAAATACTGATTTCATCAACCCCAGTTACATACACCGAATCTGTACTACTGCCCAAATAGGCAAAACAAGTGCGTTCTAAGGCACGTCTCTTTAGTCAAAAAACTCATTTCTGACAAAGTTGCCCAAATGCATCTCAGAAGTGTGCAACTTGTTCCCTGAGTTAGAAAACATCGAGAAACGGTCGTTTCTGCTAGCGCTGTGCTTCTACACTTGTATTTGCTGAACGGTGAATGCACACAGTAATGCACTTTTCTCCCAGCAAATACACTGTTTCTAAGGAAATGGGAACACACTGAGGAGACACTTGTGGGAGCTACTGTGATCAAAACTGAGCTTCCCTACGCACAGGGAAGCAAGAGAAATGCTGATTTCATCAACCCCAGTTACATACTCAGAATCTGTACTACTGCGCAAATAGGCACGTCTCTTTAGGCATAAAACTCATTTCTGACAAACTTGCCCAAATGCATCTCAGAAGTGTCCAACTTGTTCCCTGAGTTAGAAAACGTCGAGAAACGGTCGTTTCTGCCAGCGCTGTGCTTCTACACATGTACTGGCTGAAGGTTGAAAGCGCACAGTAATGCACTTTTCTCCAAGCAAATACATTGTTTCTAAGGAAATGGGAATACACAGAGCAGACACTTGTGGGAGCTACTGTGACTAAAACTGAGCTTCCCTACGCACAGGGAAGCAAGAGAAATGCTGATTTCATCAAGCCCAGTTACATACTCAGAATCTGTACTACTGCGCAAATAGGCACGTCTCTTTAGGCATAAAACTCATTTCTGACAAAGTTGCCCAAATGCATCTCAGAAGTGTGCAACTTGTTCCCTGAGTTAGAAAACGTCGAGAAACGGTCGTTTCTGCCAGCGCTGTGCTTCTACATATGTATTGGCTGAACGTTGAAAGCGCACAGTAATGCACTTTTCTCCCAGCAAATACACTGTTTCTAAGGAAATGGGAATACACAGAGCAGACACTTGTGGGAGCTACTGTGACTAAAACTGAGCTTCCCTACGCACAGGGAAGCAAGAGAAATGCTGATTTCATCAAGCCCAGTTACATACTCAGAATCTGTACTACTGCGCAAATAGGCAAATCTAGTGCGTTCTAAGGCACGTCTGTTTAGTCAAAAAACTCATTTCTGACAAAGTTGCCCAAATGCATCTCAGAAGTTTGCAACTTGTTCCCTGAGTTAGAAAACGTCGAGAAACGGTCGTTTCTGCTAGCGCTGTGCTTCTACACATGTATTTGCTGAAAGGTGAAAGCGCACAGTAATGCACTTTTCTCCCAGCAAATACACTGTTTCTAAGGAAATGGGAACACACTGAGGAGACACTTGTGGGAGCTACTGTGACTAAAACTGAGCTTCCCTACGCACTGGGAAGCAAGAGAAATGCTGATTTCATCAAGCCCAGTTACATATTCAGAATCTGTACTACTGCGCAAATAGGCATGTCTCTTCAGGCAAAAAACTCAATTCTGACAAAGTTGCCCAAATGCATCTCAGACGTGTGTAACTTGTTCCCTGAGTTAGAAAACGTCGAGAAACGGTCATTTCGGCTAGCGCTGTGCTTCTACACATTTATTTGCTGAACGGTGAAAGCGCACAGTAATGCACTTTTCTCCCAGCAAATACACTGTTTCTAAGGAAATGGGAACACACTGAGGAGACACTTGTGGGAGCTACTGTGACTAAAACTGATCTTCCCTACGCACAGGGAAGCAAGAGAAATGCTGATTTCATCAAGCCCAGTTACATACTCAGAATCTGTACTACTGCGCAAATAGGCAAATCTAGTGCGTTCTAAGGCACGTCTCTTTAGTCAAAAAACTCATTTCTGACAAAGTTGCCCAAATGCATCTCAGAAGTGTGCATCTTTTTCCCTGAGTTAGAAAGAGTCGAGACACGGTCGTTTCTGCTAGCGCTGTGCTTCTTCACATGTATTTGCTGAAAGGTGAAAGCGCACAGTAATGCACTTTTCTCCCAGCAAATACACTGTTTCTAAGGAAATGGGAACACACTGAGGAGACACTTGTGGGAGCTACTGTGACTAAAACTGAGCTTCCTTATGCACAGGGAAGCAAGTGAAATGCTGATTTCATCAAGCCCAGTTACATACTCAGAATCTGTACTACTGCGGAAATAGGCAAAACAAGTGTGTTCTAAAGCACGTCTCTTTAGGCAAAAAACTCATTTCTGACAAAGTTGCCCAAATGCATCTCAGAAGTGTGCAACTTGTTCCCTGAGTTAGAAAACATCGAGAAACGGTCGTTTCTGCTAGCGCTGTGCTTCTACACTTGTATTTGCTGAACGGTGAATGCACACAGTAATGCACTTTTCTCCCAGCAAATACACTGTTTCTAAGGAAATGGGAACACACTGAGGAGACACTTGTGGGAGCTACTGTGATCAAAACTGAGCTTCCCTACGCACAGGGAAGCAAGAGAAATGCTGATTTCATCAACCCCAGTTACATACTCAGAATCTGTACTACTGCGCAAATAGGCACGTCTCTTTAGGCATAAAACTCATTTCTGACAAACTTGCCCAAATGCATCTCAGAAGTGTCCAACTTGTTCCCTGAGTTAGAAAACGTCGAGAAACGGTCGTTTCTGCCAGCGCTGTGCTTCTACACATGTACTGGCTGAACGTTGAAAGCGCACAGTAATGCACTTTTCTCCAAGCAAATACATTGTTTCTAAGGAAATGGGAATACACAGAGCAGACACTTGTGGGAGCTACTGTGACTAAAACTGAGCTTCCCTACGCACAGGGAAGCAAGAGAAATGCTGATTTCATCAAGCCCAGTTACATACTCAGAATCTGTACTACTGCGCAAATAGGCACGTCTCTTTAGGCATAAAACTCATTTCTGACAAAGTTGCCCAAATGCATCTCAGAAGTGTGCAACTTGTTCCCTGAGTTAGAAAACGTCGAGAAACGGTCGTTTCTGCTAGCGCTGTGCTTCTACACATGTATTTGCTGAACGGTGAAAGCGCACAGTAATGCACTTTTCTCCCAGCAAATACACTGTTTCTAAGAAAATGGGAACACACTGAGGAGACACTTGTGGCAGCTACTGTGACTAAAACTGAGCTTCCCTACACAGAGGGAAGCAAGAGAAATACTGATTTCATCAACCCCAGTTACATACACCGAATCTGTACTACTGCCCAAATAGGCAAAACAAGTGCGTTCTAAGGCACGTCTCTTTAGTCAAAAAACTCATTTCTGACAAAGTTGCCCAAATGCATCTCAGAAGTGTGCAACTTGTTCCCTGAGTTAGAAAACGTCGAGAAACGGTCGTTTCTGCTAGCGCTGTGCTTCTACACATGTATTTGCTGAAAGGTGAAAGCACACAGTAATGCACTTTTCTCCCAGCAAATACACTGTTTCTAAGGAAATGGGAATAAACTGAGGAGACACTTGTGGGAGCTACTGTAACTAACACTGAGCTTCCCTACGCACAGGGAAGCAAGAGAAATGCTGATTTCATCAAGCCCAGTTACATACTCAGAATCTGTACTACTGCGCAAATAGGCACGTCTCTTTAGGCATAAAACTCATTTCTGACAAAGTTGCCCAAACGCATCTCAGAAGTGTGCAACTTGTTCTCTGAGTTAGAAAACGTCGAGAAACGGTCGTTTCTGCTAGCGCTGTGCTTCTACACATGTATTTGCTGAACGGTGAAAGCGCACAGTAATGCACTTTTCTCCCAGCAGATACACTGTTTCAAAGGAAATGGGAACACACTGAGGAGACACTTGTGGGAGCTACTGTGACTAAAACTGAGCTTCCCTACGCACAGGGAAGCAAGAGGAATACTGATTTCATCAAGCCCAGTTACATACTCAGAATCTGTACTACTGCGCAAATAGGCAAATCTAGTGCGTTCTAAGGCACGTCTCTTTAGTCAAAAAACTCATTTCTGACAAAGTTGCCCAAATGCATCTCAGAAGTGTGCAACTTTTTCCCTGAGTTAGAAAATGTCGAGACACGGTCGTTTCTGCTAGCGCTGTGCTTCTTCACTTGTATTTGCTGAAAGGTGAAAGCGCACAGTAATGCACTTTTCTCCCAGCAAATACACTGTTTCTAAGGAAATGGGAACACACTGAGGAGACACTTGTGGGAGCTACTGTGACTAAAACTGAGCTTCCTTATGCACAGGGAAGCAAGTGAAATGCTGATTTCATCAAGCCCAGTTACATACTCAGAATCTGTACTACTGCGGAAATAGGCAAAACAAGTGTGTTCTAAAGCACGTCTCTTTAGGCAAAAAACTCATTTCTGACAAAGTTGCCCAAATGCATCTCAGAAGTGTGCAACTTGTTCCCTGAGTTAGAAAACATCGAGAAACGGTCGTTTCTGCTAGCGCTGTGCTTCTACACTTGTATTTGCTGAACGGTGAATGCACACAGTAATGCACTTTTCTCCCAGCAAATACACTGTTTCTAAGGAAATGGGAACACACTGAGGAGACACTTGTGGGAGCTACTGTGATCAAAACTGAGCTTCCCTACGCACAGGGAAGCAAGAGAAATGCTGATTTCATCAACCCCAGTTACATACTCAGAATCTGTACTACTGCGCAAATAGGCACGTCTCTTTAGGCATAAAACTCATTTCTGACAAACTTGCCCAAATGCATCTCAGAAGTGTCCAACTTGTTCCCTGAGTTAGAAAACGTCGAGAAACGGTCGTTTCTGCCAGCGCTGTGCTTCTACACATGTACTGGCTGAAGGTTGAAAGCGCACAGTAATGCACTTTTCTCCAAGCAAATACATTGTTTCTAAGGAAATGGGAATACACAGAGCAGACACTTGTGGGAGCTACTGTGACTAAAACTGAGCTTCCCTACGCACAGGGAAGCAAGAGAAATGCTGATTTCATCAAGCCCAGTTACATACTCAGAATCTGTACTACTGCGCAAATAGGCACGTCTCTTTAGGCATAAAACTCATTTCTGACAAAGTTGCCCGAATGCATCTCAGAAGTGTGCAACTTGTTCCCTGAGTTAGAAAACGTCGAGAAACGGTCGTTTCTGCCAGCGCTGTGCTTCTACATATGTATTGGCTGAACGTTGAAAGCGCACAGTAATGCACTTTTCTCCCAGCAAATACACTGTTTCTAAGGAAATGGGAATACACAGAGCAGACACTTGTGGGAGCTACTGTGACTAAAACTGAGATTCCCTACGCACAGGGAAGCAAGAGAAATGCTGATTTCATCAAGCCCAGTTA
This sequence comes from Acomys minous, assembly GCF_964271855.1. NCBI lineage: Eukaryota > Metazoa > Chordata > Mammalia > Rodentia > Muridae > Acomys > Acomys minous. The sequence continues at coordinate 68,936 of NW_028182130.1, forward strand.
CATACTCAGAATCTGTACTACTGCGCAAATAGGCAAATCTAGTGCGTTCTAAGGCACGTCTGTTTAGTCAAAAAACTCATTTCTGACAAAGTTGCCCAAATGCATCTCAGAAGTTTGCAACTTGTTCCCTGAGTTAGAAAACGTCGAGAAACGGTCGTTTCTGCTAGCGCTGTGCTTCTACACATGTATTTGCTGAAAGGTGAAAGCGCACAGTAATGCACTTTTCTCCCAGCAAATACACTGTTTCTAAGGAAATGGGAACACACTGAGGAGACACTTGTGGGAGCTACTGTGACTAAAACTGAGCTTCCCTACGCACTGGGAAGCAAGAGAAATGCTGATTTCATCAAGCCCAGTTACATACTCAGAATCTGTACTACTGCGCAAATAGGCATGTCTCTTCAGGCAAAAAACTCAATTCTGACAAAGTTGCCCAAATGCATCTCAGACGTGTGTAACTTGTTCCCTGAGTTAGAAAACGTCGAGAAACGGTCATTTCGGCTAGCGCTGTGCTTCTACACATTTATTTGCTGAACGGTGAAAGCGCACAGTAATGCACTTTTCTCCCAGCAAATACACTGTTTCTAAGGAAATGGGAACACACTGAGGAGACACTTGTGGGAGCTACTGTGACTAAAACTGATCTTCCCTACGCACAGGGAAGCAAGAGAAATGCTGATTTCATCAAGCCCAGTTACATACTCAGAATCTGTACTACTGCGCAAATAGGCAAATCTAGTGCGTTCTAAGGCACGTCTCTTTAGTCAAAAAACTCATTTCTGACAAAGTTGCCCAAATGCATCTCAGAAGTGTGCATCTTTTTCCCTGAGTTAGAAAAAGTCGAGACACGGTCGTTTCTGCTAGCGCTGTGTTTCTTCACATGTATTTGCTGAAAGGTGAAAGCGCACAGTAATGCACTTTTCTCCCAGCAAATACACTGTTTCTAAGGAAATGGGAACACACTGAGGAGACACTTGTGGGAGCTACTGTGACTAAAACTGAGCTTCCTTATGCACAGGGAAGCAAGTGAAATGCTGATTTCATCAAGCCCAGTTACATACTCAGAATCTGTACTACTGCGGAAATAGGCAAAACAAGTGTGTTCTAAAGCACGTCTCTTTAGGCAAAAAACTCATTTCTGACAAAGTTGCCCAAATGCATCTCAGAAGTTTGCAACTTGTTCCCTGAGTTAGAAAACGTCGAGAAACGGTCGTTTCTGCTAGCGCTGTGCTTCTACACATGTATTTGCTGAAAGGTGAAAGCGCACAGTAATGCACTTTTCTCCCAGCAAATACACTGTTTCTAAGGAAATGGGAACACACTGAGGAGACACTTGTGGGAGCTACTGTGACTAAAACTGAGCTTCCCTACGCACTGGGAAGCAAGAGAAATGCTGATTTCATCAAGCCCAGTTACATACTCAGAATCTGTACTACTGCGCAAATAGGCATGTCTCTTCAGGCAAAAAACTCAATTCTGACAAAGTTGCCCAAATGCATCTCAGACGTGTGTAACTTGTTCCCTGAGTTAGAAAACGTCGAGAAACGGTCATTTCGGCTAGCGCTGTGCTTCTACACATTTATTTGCTGAACGGTGAAAGCGCACAGTAATGCACTTTTCTCCCAGCAAATACACTGTTTCTAAGGAAATGGGAACACACTGAGGAGACACTTGTGGGAGCTACTGTGACTAAAACTGATCTTCCCTACGCACAGGGAAGCAAGAGAAATGCTGATTTCATCAAGCCCAGTTACATACTCAGAATCTGTACTACTGCGCAAATAGGCAAATCTAGTGCGTTCTAAGGCACGTCTCTTTAGTCAAAAAACTCATTTCTGACAAAGTTGCCCAAATGCATCTCAGAAGTGTGCATCTTTTTCCCTGAGTTAGAAAAAGTCGAGACACGGTCGTTTCTGCTAGCGCTGTGTTTCTTCACATGTATTTGCTGAAAGGTGAAAGCGCACAGTAATGCACTTTTCTCCCAGCAAATACACTGTTTCTAAGGAAATGGGAACACACTGAGGAGACACTTGTGGGAGCTACTGTGACTAAAACTGAGCTTCCTTATGCACAGGGAAGCAAGTGAAATGCTGATTTCATCAAGCCCAGTTACATACTCAGAATCTGTACTACTGCGGAAATAGGCAAAACAAGTGTGTTCTAAAGCACGTCTCTTTAGGCAAAAAACTCATTTCTGACAAAGTTGCCCAAATGCATCTCAGAAGTGTGCAACTTGTTCCCTGAGTTAGAAAACATCGAGAAACGGTCGTTTCTGCTAGCGCTGTGCTTCTACACTTGTATTTGCTGAACGGTGAATGCACACAGTAATGCACTTTTCTCCCAGCAAATACACTGTTTCTAAGGAAATGGGAACACACTGAGGAGACACTTGTGGGAGCTACTGTGATCAAAACTGAGCTTCCCTACGCGCAGGGAAGCATGAGAAATGCTGATTTCATCAAGACCAGTTACATACTCAGAATCTGTACTACTGCGCAAATAGGCACGTCTCTTTAGGCATAAAACTCATTTCTGACAAACTTGCCCAAATGCATCTCAGAAGTGTCCAACTTGTTCCCTGAGTTAGAAAACGTCGAGAAACGGTCGTTTCTGCCAGCGCTGTGCTTCTACACATGTACTGGCTGAACGTTGAAAGCGCACAGTAATGCACTTTTCTCCAAGCAAATACATTGTTTCTAAGGAAATGGGAATACACAGAGCAGACACTTGTGGGAGCTACTGTGACTAAAACTGAGCTTCCCTACGCACAGGGAAGCAAGAGAAATGCTGATTTCATCAAGCCCAGTTACATACTCAGAATCTGTACTACTGCGCAAATAGGCACGTCTCTTTAGGCATAAAACTCATTTCTGACAAAGTTGCCCAAATGCATCTCAGACGTGTGTAACTTGTTCCCTGAGTTAGAAAACGTCGAGAAACGGTCGTTTCGGCTAGCGCTGTGCTTCTACACATTTATTTGCTGAACGGTGAAAGCGCACAGTAATGCACTTTTCTCCCAGCAAATACACTGTTTCTAAGGAAATGGGAACACACTGAGGAAACACTTGTGGGAGCTACTGTGACTAAAACTGAGCTTCCCTACGCACAGGTAAGCAAGAGGAATGCTGATTTCATCAAGCCCAGTTACATACTCAGAATCTGTACTACTGCGCAAATAGGCATGTCTCTTAAGGCAAAAAACTCATTTCTGACAAAGTTGCCCAAATGCATTTCAGAAGTGTGCAACTTCTTCCCTGAGTTAGAAAACGTCGAGAAATGGTCGTTTCTGCTAGCGCTGTGCTTCTACACATTTATTTGCTGAACGGTGAAAGCACACAGTAATGCACTTTTCTCCCAGCAGATACACTGTTTCAAAGGAAATGGGAACACACTGAAGAGACACTTGTGGGAGCTACTGTGACTAAAACTGAGCTTCCCTACGCACAGGGAAGCAAGAGGAATACTGATTTCATCAAGCCCAGTTACATACTCAGAATCTGTACTACTGCGCAAATAGGCAAATCTAGTGCGTTCTAAGGCACGTCTCTTTAGTCAAAAAACTCATTTCTGACAAAGTTGCCCAAATGCATCTCAGAAGTGTGCAACTTTTTCCCTGAGTTAGAAAATGTCGAGACACGGTCGTTTCTGCTAGCGCTGTGCTTCTTCACTTGTATTTGCTGAAAGGTGAAAGCGCACAGTAATGCACTTTTCTCCCAGCAAATACACTGTTTCTAAGGAAATTGGAACACACTGAGGAGACACTTGTGGGAGCTACTGTGACTAAAACTGAGCTTCCTTATGCACAGGGAAGCAAGTGAAATGCTGATTTCATCAAGCCCAGTTACATACTCAGAATCTGTACTACTGCGGAAATAGGCAAAACAAGTGTGTTCTAAAGCACGTCTCTTTAGGCAAAAAACTCATTTCTGACAAAGTTGCCCAAATGCATCTCAGAAGTGTGCAACTTGTTCCCTGAGTTAGAAAACATCGAGAAACGGTCGTTTCTGCTAGCGCTGTGCTTCTACACTTGTATTTGCTGAACGGTGAATGCACACAGTAATGCACTTTTCTCCCAGCAAATACACTGTTTCTATGGAAATGGGAATACACAGAGCAGACACTTGTGGGAGCTACTGTGACTAAAACTGAGCTTCCCTACGCACAGGGAAGCAAGAGAAATGCTGATTTCATCAAGCCCAGTTACATACTCAGAATCTGTACTACTGCGCAAATAGGCACGTCTCTTTAGGCATAAAACTCATTTCTGACAAAGTTGCCCAAATGCATCTCAGAAGTGTGCAACTTGTTCCCTGAGTTAGAAAACGTCGAGAAACGGTCGTTTCTGCCAGCGCTGTGCTTCTACATATGTATTGGCTGAACGTTGAAAGCGCACAGTAATGCACTTTTCTCCCAGCAAATACACTGTTTCTAAGGAAATGGGAATACACAGAGCAGACACTTGTGGGAGCTACTGTGACTAAAACTGAGATTCCCTACGCACAGGGAAGCAAGAGAAATGCTGATTTCATCAAGCCCAGTTACATACTCAGAATCTGTACTACTGCGCAAATAGGCAAATCTAGTGCGTTCTAAGGCACGTCTCTTTAGTCAAAAAACTCATTTCTGACAAAGTTGCCCAAATGCATCTCAGAAGTGTGCATCTTTTTCCCTGAGTTAGAAAAAGTCGAGACACGGTCGTTTCTGCTAGCGCTGTGCTTCTTCACATGTATTTGCTGAAAGGTGAAAGCGCACAGTAATGCACTTTTCTCCCAGCAAATACACTGTTTCTAAGGAAATGGGAACACACTGAGGAGACACTTGTGGGAGCTACTGTGACTAAAACTGAGCTTCCTTATGCACAGGGAAGCAAGTGAAATGCTGATTTCATCAAGCCCAGTTACATACTCAGAATCTGTACTACTGCGCAAATAGGCAAAACAAGTGTGTTCTAAAGCACGTTTCTAGGCAAAAAACTCATTTCTGACAAAGTTTCCCAAATGCATCTCAGACGTGTGGCACTTGTTCCCTGAGTTAGAAAACGTCGAGAAACGGTCATTTCGGATAGCGCTGTGCTTCTACACATTTATTTGCTGAACGGTGAAAGCGCACAGTAATGCACTTTTCTCCCAGCAAATACACTGTTTCTAAGGAAATGGGAATACACAGAGCAGACACTTGTGGGAGCTACTGTGACTAAAACTGAGATTCCCTACGCACAGGGAAGCAAGAGAAATGCTGATTTCATCAAGCCCAGTTACATACTCAGAATCTGTACTACTGCGCAAATAGGCAAAACAAGTGTGTTCTAAGGCACGTCTGTTTAGTCAAAAAACTCATTTCTGACAAAGTTGCCCAAATGCATCTCAGAAGTTTGCAACTTGTTCCCTGAGTTAGAAAACGTCGAGAAACGGTCGTTTCTGCTAGCGCTGTGCTTCTACACATGTATTTGCTGAAAGGTGAAAGCACACAGTAATGCACTTTTCTCCCAGCAAATACACTGTTTCTAAGGAAATGGGAACACACTGAGGAGACACTTGTGGGAGCTACTGTGACTAAAACTGAGCTTCCCTACGCACAGGGAAGCAAGAGAAATGCTGATTTCATCATGCCCAGTTACATACTCAGAATATGTACTACTGCGCAAATAGGCAAAACAAGTGTGTTCTAAAGCACGTTTCTAGGCAAAAAACTCATTTCTGACAAAGTTTCCCAAATGCATCTCAGACGTGTGGCACTTGTTCCCTGAGTTAGAAAACGTCGAGAAACGGTCATTTCGGATAGCGCTGTGCTTCTACACATTTATTTGCTGAACGGTGAAAGCGCACAGTAATGCACTTTTCTCCCAGCAAATACACTGTTTCTAAGGAAATGGGAATACACAGAGCAGACACTTGTGGGAGCTACTGTGACTAAAACTGAGCTTCCCTACGCACAGGGAAGCAAGAGAAATGCTGATTTCATCAAGCCCAGTTACATACTCAGAATCTGTACTACTGCGCAAATAGGCAAATCTACTGCGTTCTAAGGCACGTCTCTTTAGTCAAAAAACTCATTTCTGACAAAGTTGCCCAAATGCATCTCAGAAGTGTGCAACTTTTTCCCTGAGCTGGAAAATGTCGAGACACGGTCGTTTCTGCTAGCGCTGTGCTTCTTCACTTGCATTTGCTGAAAGGTGAAAGCGCACAGTAATGCACTTTTCTCCCAGCAAATACACTGTTTCTAAGGAAATGGGAACACACTGAGGAGACACTTGTGGGAGCTACTGTGACTAAAACTGAGCTTCCCTACGCACAGGGAAGCAAGAGAAATGCTGATTTCATCAAGCCCAGTTACATACTCAGAATCTGTACTACTGCGCAAATAGGCACGTCTCTTTAGGCATAAAACTCATTTCTGACAAACTTGCCCAAATGCATCTCAGAAGTGTCCAACTTGTTCCCTGAGTTAGAAAACGTCGAGAAACGGTCGTTTCTGCCAGCGCTGTGCTTCTACACATGTACTGGCTGAACGTTGAAAGCGCACAGTAATGCACTTTTCTCCAAGCAAATACATTGTTTCTAAGGAAATGGGAATACACAGAGCAGACACTTGTGGGAGCTACTGTGACTAAAACTGAGCTTCCCTACGCCCAGGGAAGCAAGAGAAATGCTGATTTCATCAAGCCCAGTTACATACTCAGAATCTGTACTACTGCGCAAATAGGCACGTCTCTTTAGGCATAAAACTCATTTCTGACAAAGTTGCCCAAATGCATCTCAGAAGTGTGCATCTTTTTCCCTGAGTTAGAAAAAGTCGAGACACGGTCGTTTCTGCTAGCGCTGTGCTTCTTCACATGTATTTGCTGAAAGGTGAAAGCGCACAGTAATGCACTTTTCTCCCAGCAAATACACTGTTTCTAAGGAAATGGGAACACACTGAGGAGACACTTGTGGGAGCTACTGTGACTAAAACTGAGCTTCCTTATGCACAGGGAAGCAAGTGAAATGCTGATTTCATCAAGCCCAGTTACATACTCAGAATCTGTACTACTGCGGAAATAGGCAAAACAAGTGTGTTCTAAAGCACGTCTCTTTAGGCAAAAAACTCATTTCTGACAAAGTTGCCCAAATGCATCTCAGAAGTGTGCAACTTGTTCCCTGAGTTAGAAAACATCGAGAAACGGTCGTTTCTGCTAGCGCTGTGCTTCTACACTTGTATTTGCTGAACGGTGAATGCACACAGTAATGCACTTTTCTCCCAGCAAATACACTGTTTCTATGGAAATGGGAATACACAGAGCAGACACTTGTGGGAGCTACTGTGACTAAAACTGAGCTTCCCTACGCACAGGGAAGCAAGAGAAATGCTGATTTCATCAAGCCCAGTTACATACTCAGAATCTGTACTACTGCGCAAATAGGCACGTCTCTTTAGGCATAAAACTCATTTCTGACAAAGTTGCCCAAATGCATCTCAGAAGTGTGCAACTTGTTCCCTGAGTTAGAAAACGTCGAGAAACGGTCGTTTCTGCCAGCGCTGTGCTTCTACATATGTATTGGCTGAACGTTGAAAGCGCACAGTAATGCACTTTTCTCCCAGCAAATACACTGTTTCTAAGGAAATGGGAATACACAGAGCAGACACTTGTGGGAGCTACTGTGACTAAAACTGAGATTCCCTACGCACAGGGAAGCAAGAGAAATGCTGATTTCATCAAGCCCAGTTACATACTCAGAATCTGTACTACTGCGCAAATAGGCAAATCTAGTGCGTTCTAAGGCACGTCTCTTTAGTCAAAAAACTCATTTCTGACAAAGTTGCCCAAATGCATCTCAGAAGTGTGCATCTTTTTCCCTGAGTTAGAAAAAGTCGAGACACGGTCGTTTCTGCTAGCGCTGTGCTTCTTCACATGTATTTGCTGAAAGGTGAAAGCGCACAGTAATGCACTTTTCTCCCAGCAAATACACTGTTTCTAAGGAAATGGGAACACACTGAGGAGACACTTGTGGGAGCTACTGTGACTAAAACTGAGCTTCCTTATGCACAGGGAAGCAAGTGAAATGCTGATTTCATCAAGCCCAGTTACATACTCAGAATCTGTACTACTGCGCAAATAGGCAAAACAAGTGTGTTCTAAAGCACGTTTCTAGGCAAAAAACTCATTTCTGACAAAGTTTCCCAAATGCATCTCAGACGTGTGGCACTTGTTCCCTGAGTTAGAAAACGTCGAGAAACGGTCATTTCGGATAGCGCTGTGCTTCTACACATTTATTTGCTGAACGGTGAAAGCGCACAGTAATGCACTTTTCTCCCAGCAAATACACTGTTTCTAAGGAAATGGGAATACACAGAGCAGACACTTGTGGGAGCTACTGTGACTAAAACTGAGATTCCCTACGCACAGGGAAGCAAGAGAAATGCTGATTTCATCAAGCCCAGTTACATACTCAGAATCTGTACTACTGCGCAAATAGGCAAATCTACTGCGTTCTAAGGCACGTCTGTTTAGTCAAAAAACTCATTTCTGACAAAGTTGCCCAAATGCATCTCAGAAGTTTGCAACTTGTTCCCTGAGTTAGAAAACGTCGAGAAACGGTCGTTTCTGCTAGCGCTGTGCTTCTACACATGTATTTGCTGAAAGGTGAAAGCGCACAGTAATGCACTTTTCTCCCAGCAAATACACTGTTTCTAAGGAAATGGGAACACACTGAGGAGACACTTGTGGGAGCTACTGTGACTAAAACTGAGCTTCCCTACGCACAGGGAAGCAAGAGAAATGCTGATTTCATCATGCCCAGTTACATACTCAGAATATGTACTACTGCGCAAATAGGCAAAACAAGTGTGTTCTAAAGCACGTTTCTAGGCAAAAAACTCATTTCTGACAAAGTTTCCCAAATGCATCTCAGACGTGTGGCACTTGTTCCCTGAGTTAGAAAACGTCGAGAAACGGTCATTTCGGATAGCGCTGTGCTTCTACACATTTATTTGCTGAACGGTGAAAGCGCACAGTAATGCACTTTTCTCCCAGCAAATACACTGTTTCTAAGGAAATGGGAATACACAGAGCAGACACTTGTGGGAGCTACTGTGACTAAAACTGAGCTTCCCTACGCACAGGGAAGCAAGAGAAATGCTGATTTCATCAAGCCCAGTTACATACTCAGAATCTGTACTACTGCGCAAATAGGCAAATCTACTGCGTTCTAAGGCACGTCTCTTTAGTCAAAAAACTCATTTCTGACAAAGTTGCCCAAATGCATCTCAGAAGTGTGCAACTTTTTCCCTGAGCTGGAAAATGTCGAGACACGGTCGTTTCTGCTAGCGCTGTGCTTCTTCACTTGCATTTGCTGAAAGGTGAAAGCGCACAGTAATGCACTTTTCTCCCAGCAAATACACTGTTTCTAAGGAAATGGGAACACACTGAGGAGACACTTGTGGGAGCTACTGTGACTAAAACTGAGCTTCCTTATGCACAGGGAAGCAAGTGAAATGCTGATTTCATCAAGCCCAGTTACATACTCAGAATCTGTACTACTGCGGAAATAGGCAAAACAAGTGTGTTCTAAAGCACATCTCTTTAGGCAAAAAACTCATTTCTGACAAAGTTGCCCAAATGCATCTCAGAAGTGTGCAACTTGTTCCCTGAGTTAGAAAACATCGAGAAACGGTCGTTTCTGCTAGCGCTGTGCTTCTACACTTGTATTTGCTGAACGGTGAATGCACACAGTAATGCACTTTTCTCCCAGCAAATACACTGTTTCTAAGGAAATGGGAACACACTGAGGAGACAATTGTGGGAGCTACTGTGATCAAAACTGAGCTTCCCTACGCACAGGGAAGCAAGAGAAATGCTGATTTCATCAACCCCAGTTACATACTCAGAATCTGTACTACTGCGCAAATAGGCACGTCTCTTTAGGCATAAAACTCATTTCTGACAAACTTGCCCAAATGCATCTCAGAAGTGTCCAACTTGTTCCCTGAGTTAGAAAACGTCGAGAAACGGTCGTTTCTGCCAGCGCTGTGCTTCTACACATGTACTGGCTGAACGTTGAAAGCGCACAGTAATGCACTTTTCTCCAAGCAAATACATTGTTTCTAAGGAAATGGGAATACACAGAGCAGACACTTGTGGGAGCTACTGTGACTAAAACTGAGCTTCCCTACGCACAGGGAAGCAAGAGAAATGCTGATTTCATCAAGCCCAGTTACATACTCAGAATCTGTACTACTGCGCAAATAGGCACGTCTCTTTAGGCATAAAACTCATTTCTGACAAAGTTGCCCAAATGCATCTCAGAAGTGTGCAACTTGTTCCCTGAGTTAGAAAACGTCGAGAAACGGTCGTTTCTGCCAGCGCTGTGCTTCTACATATGTATTGGCTGAACGTTGAAAGCGCACAGTAATGCACTTTTCTCCCAGCAAATACACTGTTTCTAAGGAAATGGGAATACACAGAGCAGACACTTGTGGGAGCTACTGTGACTAAAACTGAGATTCCCTACGCACAGGGAAGCAAGAGAAATGCTGATTTCATCAAGCCCAGTTACATACTCAGAATCTGTACTACTGCGCAAATAGGCAAATCTAGTGCGTTCTAAGGCACGTCTCTTTAGTCAAAAAACTCATTTCTGACAAAGTTGCCCAAATGCATCTCAGAAGTGTGCATCTTTTTCCCTGAGTTAGAAAAAGTCGAGACACGGTCGTTTCTGCTAGCGCTGTGCTTCTTCACATGTATTTGCTGAAAGGTGAAAGCGCACAGTAATGCACTTTTCTCCCAGCAAATACACTGTTGCTAAGGAAATGGGAACACACTGAGGAGACACTTGTGGGAGCTACTGTGACTAAAACTGAGCTTCCTTATGCACAGGGAAGCAAGAGAAATGCTGATTTCATCAAGCCCAGTTACATACTCAGAATCTGTACTACTGCGCAAATAGGCAAAACAAGTGTGTTCTAAAGCACGTTTCTAGGCAAAAAACTCATTTCTGACAAAGTTTCCCAAATGCATCTCAGACGTGTGGCACTTGTTCCCTGAGTTAGAAAACGTCGAGAAACGGTCATTTCGGATAGCGCTGTGCTTCTACACATTTATTTGCTGAACGGTGAAAGCGCACAGTAATGCACTTTTCTCCCAGCAAATACACTGTTTCTAAGGAAATGGGAATACACAGAGCAGACACTTGTGGGAGCTACTGTGACTAAAACTGAGATTCCCTACGCACAGGGAAGCAAGAGAAATGCTGATTTCATCAAGCCCAGTTACATACTCAGAATCTGTACTACTGCGCAAATAGGCAAATCTACTGCGTTCTAAGGCACGTCTGTTTAGTCAAAAAACTCATTTCTGACAAAGTTGCCCAAATGCATCTCAGAAGTTTGCAACTTGTTCCCTGAGTTAGAAAACGTCGAGAAACGGTCGTTTCTGCTAGCGCTGTGCTTCTACACATGTATTTGCTGAAAGGTGAAAGCGCACAGTAATGCACTTTTCTCCCAGCAAATACACTGTTATTAAGGAAATGGGAACACACTGAGGAGACACTTGTGGGAGCTACTGTGACTAAAACTGAGCTTCCCTACGCACAGGGAAGCAAGAGAAATGCTGATTTCATCAAGCCCAGTTACATACTCAGAATCTGTACTACTGCGCAAATAGGCAAAACAAGTGTGTTCTAAAGCACGTTTCTAGGCAAAAAACTCATTTCTGACAAAGTTTCCCAAATGCATCTCAGACGTGTGGCACTTGTTCCCTGAGTTAGAAAACGTCGAGAAACGGTCATTTCGGATAGCGCTGTGCTTCTACACATTTATTTGCTGAACGGTGAAAGCGCACAGTAATGCACTTTTCTCCCAGCAAATACACTGTTTCTAAGGAAATGGGAATACACAGAGCAGACACTTGTGGGAGCTACTGTGACTAAAACTGAGATTCCCTACGCACAGGGAAGCAAGAGAAATGCTGATTTCATCAAGCCCAGTTACATACTCAGAATCTGTACTACTGCGCAAATAGGCAAATCTACTGCGTTCTAAGGCACGTCTGTTTAGTCAAAAAACTCATTTCAGACAAAGTTGCCCAAATGCATCTCAGAAGTTTGCAACTTGTTCCCTGAGTTAGAAAACGTCGAGAAACGGTCGTTTCTGCTAGCGCTGTGCTTCTACACATGTATTTGCTGAAAGGTGAAAGCGCACAGTAATGCACTTTTCTCCCAGCAAATACACTGTTTCTAAGGAAATGGGAACACACTGAGGAGACACTTGTGGGAGCTACTGTGACTAAAACTGAGCTTCCCTACGCACAGGGAAGCAAGAGAAATGCTGATTTCATCAAGCCCAGTTACATACTCAGAATCTGTACTACTGCGCAAATAGGCAAATCTAGTGCGTTCTAAGGCACGTCTCTTTAGTCAAAAAACTCATTTCTGACAAAGTTGCCCAAATGCATCTCAGAAGTGTGCAACTTGTTCCCTGAGTTAGAAAACGTCGAGAAACGGTCGTTTCTGCTAGCGCTGTGCTTCTACACATGTATTTGCTGAACGGTGAATGCACACAGTAATGCACTTTTCTCCCAGCAAATACACTGTTTCTTAGGAAATGGGAACACACTGAGGAGACATTTGTGGGAGCTACTGTGACTAAAACTGAGCTTCCCTACGCACAGGGAAGCAAGAGAAATGCTGATTTCATCAAGCCCAGTTACATACTCAGAATCTGTACTACTGCGCAAATAGGCAAATCTAGTGCGTTCTAAGGCACGTCTCTTTAGTCAAAAAACTCATTTCTGACAAAGTTGCCCAAATGCATCTAAGTGTGCAACTTTTTCCCTGAGTTAGAAAATGTCGAGACACGGTCGTTTCTGCTAGCGCTGTGCTTCTTCACATGTATTTGCTGAAAGGTGAAAGCGCACAGTAATGCACTTTTCTCCCAGCAAATACACTGTTTCTAAGGAAATGGGAACACACTGAGGAGACACTTGTGTGAGCGACTGTGACTAAAACTGAGCTTCCTTATGCACAGGGAAGCAAGTGAAATGCTGATTTCATCAATCCCAGTTACATACTCAGAATCTGTACTACTGCGCAAATAGGCAAATCTAGTGCGTTCTAAGGCACGTCTCTTTAGTCAAAAAACTCATTTCTGACAAAGTTGCCCAAATGCATCTCAGAAGTGTGCATCTTTTTCCCTGAGTTAGAAAAAGTCGAGACACGGTCGTTTCTGCTAGCGCTGTGCTTCTTCACATGTATTTGCTGAAAGGTGAAAGCGCACAGTAATGCACTTTTCTCCCAGCAAATACACTGTTTCTAAGGAAATGGGAACACACTGAGGAGACACTTGTGGGAGCTACTGTGACTAAAACTGAGCTTCCTTATGCACAGGGAAGCAAGAGAAATGCTGATTTCATCAAGCCCAGTTACATACTCAGAATCTGTACTACTGCGCAAATAGGCAAAACAAGTGTGTTCTAAAGCACGTTTCTAGGCAAAAAACTAATTTCTGACAAAGTTTCCCAAATGCATCTCAGACGTGTGGCACTTGTTCCCTGAGTTAGAAAACGTCGAGAAACGGTCATTTCGGATAGCGCTGTGCTTCTACACATTTATTTGCTGAACGGTGAAAGCGCACAGTAATGCACTTTTCTCCCAGCAAATACACTGTTTCTAAGGAAATGGGAATACACAGAGCAGACACTTGTGGGAGCTACTGTGACTAAAACTGAGATTCCCTACGCACAGGGAAGCAAGAGAAATGCTGATTTCATCAAGCCCAGTTACATACTCAGAATCTGTACTACTGCGCAAATAGGCAAATCTACTGCGTTCTAAGGCACGTCTGTTTAGTCAAAAAACTCATTTCTGACAAAGTTGCCCAAATGCATCTCAGAAGTTTGCAACTTGTTCCCTGAGTTAGAAAACGTCGAGAAACGGTCGTTTCTGCTAGCGCTGTGCTTCTACACATGTATTTGCTGAAAGGTGAAAGCGCACAGTAATGCACTTTTCTCCCAGCAAATACACTGTTATTAAGGAAATGGGAACACACTGAGGAGACACTTGTGGGAGCTACTGTGACTAAAACTGAGCTTCCCTACGCACAGGGAAGCAAGAGAAATGCTGATTTCATCAAGCCCAGTTACATACTCAGAATCTGTACTACTGCGCAAATAGGCAAAACAAGTGTGTTCTAAAGCACGTTTCTAGGCAAAAAACTCATTTCTGACAAAGTTTCCCAAATGCATCTCAGACGTGTGGCACTTGTTCCCTGAGTTAGAAAACGTCGAGAAACGGTCATTTCGGATAGCGCTGTGCTTCTACACATTTATTTGCTGAACGGTGAAAGCGCACAGTAATGCACTTTTCTCCCAGCAAATACACTGTTTCTAAGGAAATGGGAATACACAGAGCAGACACTTGTGGGAGCTACTGTGACTAAAACTGAGATTCCCTACGCACAGGGAAGCAAGAGAAATGCTGATTTCATCAAGCCCAGTTACATACTCAGAATCTGTACTACTGCGCAAATAGGCAAATCTACTGCGTTCTAAGGCACGTCTGTTTAGTCAAAAAACTCATTTCAGACAAAGTTGCCCAAATGCATCTCAGAAGTTTGCAACTTGTTCCCTGAGTTAGAAAACGTCGAGAAACGGTCGTTTCTGCTAGCGCTGTGCTTCTACACATGTATTTGCTGAAAGGTGAAAGCGCACAGTAATGCACTTTTCTCCCAGCAAATACACTGTTTCTAAGGAAATGGGAACACACTGAGGAGACACTTGTGGGAGCTACTGTGACTAAAACTGAGCTTCCCTACGCACAGGGAAGCAAGAGAAATGCTGATTTCATCAAGCCCAGTTACATACTCAGAATCTGTACTACTGCGCAAATAGGCAAATCTAGTGCGTTCTAAGGCACGTCTCTTTAGTCAAAAAACTCATTTCTGACAAAGTTGCCCAAATGCATCTCAGAAGTGTGCAACTTGTTCCCTGAGTTAGAAAACGTCGAGAAACGGTCGTTTCTGCCAGCGCTGTGCTTCTACATATGTATTGGCTGAACGTTGAAAGCGCACAGTAATGCACTTTTCTCCCAGCAAATACACTGTTTCTAAGGAAATGGGAATACACAGAGCAGACACTTGTGGGAGCTACTGTGACTAAAACTGAGATTCCCTACGCACAGGGAAGCAAGAGAAATGCTGATTTCATCAAGCCCAGTTACATACTCAGAATCTGTACTACTGCGCAAATAGGCATGTCTCTTAAGGCAAAAAACTCATTTCTGACAAAGTTGCCCAAATGCATCTCAGAAGTGTGCAACATGTTCCCTGAGTTAGAAAACGTCGAGAAACGGTCGTTTCTGCTAGCGCTGTGCTTCTACACATGTATTTGCTGAAAGGTGAAAGCGCACAGTAATGCACTTTTCTCCCAGCAAATAACACTGTTTCTAAGGAAATGGGAACACACTGAGGAGACACTTGTGGGAGCTACTGTGACTAAAACTGAGCTTCCCTACGCACAGGGAAGCAAGAGAAATGCTGATTTCATCAAGCCCAGTTACATACTCAGAATCTGTACTACTGCGCAAATAGGCATGTCTCTTCAGGCAAAAAACTCAATTCTGACAAAGTTGCCCAAATGCATCTCAGACGTGTGTAACTTGTTCCCTGAGTTAGAAAACGTCGAGAAACGGTCATTTCGGCTAGCGCTGTGCTTCTACACATTTATTTGCTGAACGGTGAAAGCGCACAGTAATGCACTTTTCTCCCAGCAAATACACTGTTTCTAAGGAAATGGGAATACACAGAGCAGACACTTGTGGGAGCTACTGTGACTAAAACTGAGATTCCCTACGCACAGGGAAGCAAGAGAAATGCTGATTTCATCAAGCCCAGTTACATACTCAGAATCTGTACTACTGCGCAAATAGGCATGTCTCTTAAGGCAAAAAACTCATTTCTGACAAAGTTGCCCAAATGCATCTCAGAAGTGTGCAACATGTTCCCTGAGTTAGAAAACGTCGAGAAACGGTCGTTTCTGCTAGCGCTGTGCTTCTACACATGTATTTGCTGAAAGGTGAAAGCACACAGTAATGCACTTTTCTCCCAGCAAATACACTGTTTCTAAGGAAATGGGAACACACTGAGGAGACACTTGTGGGAGCTACTGTGACTAAAACTGAGCTTCCCTACGCACAGGGAAGCAAGAGAAATGCTGATTTCATCAAGCCCAGTTACATACTCAGAATCTGTACTACTGCGCAAATAGGCATGTCTCTTCAGGCAAAAAACTCAATTCTGACAAAGTTGCCCAAATGCATCTCAGACGTGTGTAACTTGTTCCCTGAGTTAGAAAACGTCGAGAAACGGTCATTTCGGCTAGCGCTGTGCTTCTACACATTTATTTGCTGAACGGTGAAAGCGCACAGTAATGCACTTTTCTCCCAGCAAATACACTGTTTCTAAGGAAATGGGAACACACTGAGGAGACACTTGTGGGAGCTACTGTGACTAAAACTGATCTTCCCTACGCACAGGGAAGCAAGAGAAATGCTGATTTCATCAAGCCCAGTTACATACTCAGAATCTGTACTACTGCGCAAATAGGCAAATCTAGTGCGTTCTAAGGCACGTCTCTTTAGTCAAAAAACTCATTTCTGACAAAGTTGCCCAAATGCATCTCAGAAGTGTGCATCTTTTTCCCTGAGTTAGAAAAAGTCGAGACACGGTCGTTTCTGCTAGCGCTGTGCTTCTTCACATGTATTTGCTGAAAGGTGAAAGCGCACAGTAATGCACTTTTCTCCCAGCAAATACACTGTTTCTAAGGAAATGGGAACACACTGAGGAGACACTTGTGGGAGCTACTGTGACTAAAACTGATCTTCCCTACGCACAGGGAAGCAAGAGAAATGCTATTTCATCAAGCCCAGTTATATACTCAGAATCTGTACTACTGCGCAAATAGGCAAATCTAGTGCGTTCTAAGGCACGTCTCTTTAGTCAAAAAACTCATTTCTGACAAAGTTGCCCAAATGCATCTCAGAAGTGTGCATCTTTTTCCCTGAGTTAGAAAAATCGAGACACGGTCGTTTCTGCTAGCGCTGTGCTTCTTCACATGTATTTGCTGAAAGGTGAAAGCGCACAGTAATGCACTTTTCTCCCAGCAAATACAGTTTCTAAGGAAATGGGAACACACTGAGGAGACACTTGTGGGAGCTACTGTGACTAAAACTGAGCTTCCTTATGCACAGGGAAGCAAGTGAAATGCTGATTTCATCAAGCCCAGTTACATACTCAGAATCTGTACTACTGCGCAAATAGGCAAAACAAGTGTGTTCTAAAGCACGTTTCTAGGAAAAAAACTCATTTCTGACAAAGTTTCCCAAATGCATCTCAGACGTGTGGCACTTGTTCCCTGAGTTAGAAAACGTCGAGAAACGGTCATTTCGGATAGCGCTGTGCTTCTACACATTTATTTGCTGAACGGTGAAAGCGCACAGTAATGCACTTTTCTCCCAGCAAATACACTGTTTCTAAGGAAATGGGAATACACAGAGCAGACACTTGTGGGAGCTACTGTGACTAAAACTGAGATTCCCTACGCACAGGGAAGCAAGAGAAATGCTGATTTCATCAAGCCCAGTTACATACTCAGAATCTGTACTACTGCGCAAATAGGCAAATCTACTGCGTTCTAAGGCACGTCTGTTTAGTCAAAAAACTCATTTCTGACAAAGTTGCCCAAATGCATCTCAGAAGTTTGCAACTTGTTCCCTGAGTTAGAAAACGTCGAGAAACGGTCGTTTCTGCTAGCGCTGTGCTTCTACACATGTATTTGCTGAAAGGTGAAAGCGCACAGTAATGCACTTTTCTCCCAGCAAATACACTGTTTCTAAGGAAATGGGAACACACTGAGGAGACACTTGTGGGAGCTACTGTGACTAAAACTGAGCTTCCCTACGCACAGGGAAGCAAGAGAAATGCTGATTTCATCAAGCCCAGTTACATACTCAGAATCTGTACTACTGCGCAAATAGGCAAATCTAGTGCGTTCTAAGGCACGTCTCTTTAGTCAAAAAACTCATTTCTGACAAAGTTGCCCAAATGCATCTCAGAAGTGTGCAACTTGTTCCCTGAGTTAGAAAACGTCGAGAAACGGTCGTTTCTGCTAGCGCTGTGCTTCTACACATGTATTTGCTGAACGGTGAATGCACACAGTAATGCACTTTTCTCCCAGCAAATACACTGTTTCTTAGGAAATGGGAACACACTGAGGAGACACTTGTGGGAGCTACTGTGACTAAAACTGAGCTTCCCTACGCACAGGGAAGCAAGAGAAATGCTGATTTCATCAAGCCCAGTTACATACTCAGAATCTGTACTACTGCGCAAATAGGCAAATCTAGTGCGTTCTAAGGCACGTCTCTTTAGTCAAAAAACTCATTTCTGACAAAGTTGCCCAAATGCATCTAAGTGTGCAACTTTTTCCCTGAGTTAGAAAATGTCGAGACACGGTCGTTTCTGCTAGCGCTGTGCTTCTTCACATGTATTTGCTGAAAGGTGAAAGCGCACAGTAATGCACTTTTCTCCCAGCAAATACACTGTTTCTAAGGAAATGGGAACACACTGAGGAGACACTTGTGTGAGCGACTGTGACTAAAACTGAGCTTCCTTATGCACAGGGAAGCAAGTGAAATGCTGATTTCATCAATCCCAGTTACATACTCAGAATCTGTACTACTGCGCAAATAGGCAAAACAAGTGTGTTCTAAAGCACGTCTCTTTAGGCAAAAAACTCATTTCTGACAAAGTTGCCCAAATGCATCTCAGAAGTGTGCAACTTGTTCCCTGAGTTAGAAAACGTCGAGAAACGGTCGTTTCTGCTAGCGCTGTGCTTCTACACATGTATTTGCTGAACGGTGAATGCACACAGTAATGCACTTTTCTCCCAGCAAATACACTGTTTCTAAGGAAATGGGAACACACTGAGGAGACACTTGTGGGAGCTACTGTGATCAAAACTGAGCTTCCCTACGCACAGGGAAGCAAGAGAAATGCTGATTTCATCAAGCCCAGTTACATACTCAGAATCTGTACTACTGCGCAAATAGGCACGTCTCTTTAGGCATAAAACTCATTTCTGACAAAGTTGCCCAAATGCATCTCAGAAGTGTGCAACTTGTTCCCTGAGTTAGAAAACGTCGAGAAACGGTCGTTTCTGCCAGCGCTGTGCTTCTACATATGTATTGGCTGAACGTTGAAAGCGCACAGTAATGCACTTTTCTCCCAGCAAATACACTGTTTCTAAGGAAATGGGAATACACAGAGCAGACACTTGTGGGAGCTACTGTGACTAAAACTGAGATTCCCTACGCACAGGGAAGCAAGAGAAATGCTGATTTCATCAAGCCCAGTTACATACTCAGAATCTGTACTACTGCGCAAATAGGCATGTCTCTTAAGGCAAAAAACTCATTTCTGACAAAGTTGCCCAAATGCATCTCAGAAGTGTGCAACATGTTCCCTGAGTTAGAAAACGTCGAGAAACGGTCGTTTCTGCTAGCGCTGTGCTTAGACACATGTATTTGCTGAACGGTGAAAGCGCACAGTAATGCACTTTTCTCCCAGCAAATACACTGTTTCTAAGGAAATGGGAACACACTGAGGAGACACTTGTGGGCGCTACTGTGACTAAAACTGAGCTTCCCTACACACAGGGAAGCAAGAGAAATGCTGATTTCATCAAGCCCAGTTACATACTCAGAATCTGTACTACTGGGCAAATAGGCAAATCTAGTGCATTCTAAGGCACGTCTCTTTAGTCAAAAAACTCATTTCTGACAAAGTTGCCCAAATGCATCTCAGAAGTGTGCATCTTTTTCCCTGAGTTAGAAAAAGTCGAGACACGGTCGTTTCTGCTAGCGCTGTGCTTCTACACATGTATTTGCTGAACCGTGAAAGCACACAGTAATGCACTTTTATCCCAGCAAATACACTGTTTCTAAGGAAATGGGAACACACTGAGGAGACACTTGTGGGAGCTACTGTGACTAAAACTGAGCTTCCCTACGCACAGGGAAGCAAGAGGAATGCTGATTTCATCAAGCCCAGTTACATACTCAGAATCTGTACTACTGCGCAAATAGGCATGTCTCTTAAGGCAAAAAACTCATTTCTGACAAAGTTGCCCAAATGCATCTCAGAAGTGTGCAACTTGTTCCGTGAGTTAGAAAACGTCGAGAAACGGTCGTTTCTGCTAGCGCTGTGCTTCTACACATGTATTTGCTGAACGGTGAAAGCACACAGTAATGCACTTTTCTCCCAGCAGATACACTGTCTCAAAGGAAATGGGAACACACTGAGGAGACACTTGTGGGAGCTACTGTGACTAAAACTGAGCTTCCTTATGCACAGGGAAGCAAGAGAAATGCTGATTTCATCAAGCCCAGTTACATACTCAGAATCTGTACTACTGCGCAAATAGGCATGTCTCTTAAGGCAAAAAACTCATTTCTGACAAAGTTGCCCAAATGCATCTCAGAAGTGTGCAACTTGTTCCGTGAGTTAGAAAACGTCGAGAAACGGTCGTTTCTGCTAGCGCTGTGCTTCTACACATGTATTTGCTGAACGTTGAAAGCGCACAGTAATGCACTTTTCTCCCAGCAAATACACTGTTTCTAAGGAAATGGGAACACACTGAGGAGACACTTGTGGGAGCTACTGTGACTAAAACTGAGCTTCCCTACGCACAGGGAAGCAAGAGAAATGCTGATTTCATCAAGCCCAGTTACATACTCAGAATCTGTACTACTGCGCAAATAGGCATGTCTCTTTAGGCAAAAAACTCATTTCTGACAAAGTTGCCCAAATGCATCTCAGACGTGTGTAACTTGTTCCCTGAGTTAGAAACCGTCGAGAAACGGTCATTTCGGCTAGCGCTGTGCTTCTACATATGTATTGGCTGAACCTTGAAAGGGCACAGTAATGTACTTTTCTCCCAGCAAATACACTGTTTCAAAGGAAATGGGAACACACTGAGGAGACACTTGTGGGAGCTACTGTGACTAAAACTGAGCTTCCCTACGCACAGGGAAGCAAGAGAAATGCTGATTTCATCAAGCCCAGTTACATACTCAGAATCTGTACTACTGCGCAAATAGGCATGTCTCTTAAGGCAAAAAACTCATTTCTGACAAAGTTGCCCAAATGCATCTCAGACGTGTGTAACTTGTTCCCTGAGTTAGAAAACGTCGAGAAACGGTCATTTCTGCTAGCGCTGTGCTTCTACACATGTATTTGCTGAACCGTGAAAGCACACAGTAATGCACTTTTCTCCCAGCAAATACACTGTTTCTAAGGAAATGGGAACACACTGAGGAGACACTTGTGGGAGCTACTGTGACTAAAACTGAGCTTCCCTACGCACAGGGAAGCAAGAGAAATGCTGATTTCATCAAGCCCAGTTACATACTCAGAATCTGTACTACTGCGCAAATAGGCATGTCTCTTAAGGCAAAAAACTCATTTCTGACAAAGTTGCCCAAATGCATCTCAGAAGTGTGCAACTTGTTCCGTGAGTTAGAAAACGTCGAGAAACGGTCGTTTCTGCTAGCGCTGTGCTTCTACACATGTATTTGCTGAACGGTGAAAGCACACAGTAATGCACTTTTCTCCCAGCAGATACACTGTCTCAAAGGAAATGGGAACACACTGAGGAGACACTTGTGGGAGCTACTGTGACTAAAACTGAGCTTCCTTATGCACAGGGAAGCAAGAGAAATGCTGATTTCATCAAGCCCAGTTACATACTCAGAATCTGTACTACTGCGCAAATAGGCATGTCTCTTAAGGCAAAAAACTCATTTCTGACAAAGTTGCCCAAATGCATCTCAGAAGTGTGCAACTTGTTCCGTGAGTTAGAAAACCTCGAGAAACGGTCGTTTCTGCTAGCGCTGTGCTTCTACACATGTATTTGCTGAACGGTGAAAGCGCACAGTAATGCACTTTTCTCCCAGCAAATACACTGTTTCTAAGGAAATGGGAACACACTGAGGAGACACTTGTGGGAGCTACTGTGACTAAAACTGAGCTTCCCTACGCACAGGGAAGCAAGAGAAATGCTGATTTCATCAAGCCCAGTTACATACTCAGAATCTGTACTACTGCGCAAATAGGCATGTCTCTTTAGGCAAAAAACTCATTTCTGACAAAGTTGCCCAAATGCATCTCAGACGTGTGTAACTTGTTCCCTGAGTTAGAAACCGTCGAGAAACGGTCATTTCGGCTAGCGCTGTGCTTCTACATATGTATTGGCTGAACCTTGAAAGGGCACAGTAATGTACTTTTCTCCCAGCAAATACACTGTTTCAAAGGAAATGGGAACACACTGAGGAGACACTTGTGGGAGCTACTGTGACTAAAACTGAGCTTCCCTACGCACAGGGAAGCAAGAGAAATGCTGATTTCATCAAGCCCAGTTACATACTCAGAATCTGTACTACTGCGCAAATAGGCATGTCTCTTAAGGCAAAAAACTCATTTCTGACAAAGTTGCCCAAATGCATCTCAGACGTGTGTAACTTGTTCCCTGAGTTAGAAAACGTCGAGAAACGGTCATTTCTGCTAGCGCTGTGCTTCTACACATGTATTTGCTGAACCGTGAAAGCACACAGTAATGCACTTTTATCCCAGCAAATACACTGTTTCTAAGGAAATGGGAACACACTGAGGAGACACTTGTGGGAGCTACTGTGACTAAAACTGAGCTTCCCTACGCACAGGGAAGCAAGAGAAATGCTGATTTCATCAAGCCCAGTTACATACTCAGAATCTGTACTACTGCGCAAATAGGCATGTCTCTTAAGGCAAAAAACTCATTTCTGACAAAGTTGCCCAAATGCATCTCAGAAGTGTGCAACTTGTTCCGTGAGTTAGAAAACGTCGAGAAACGGTCGTTTCTGCTAGCGCTGTGCTTCTACACATGTATTTGCTGAACGGTGAAAGCACACAGTAATGCACTTTTCTCCCAGCAGATACACTGTCTCAAAGGAAATGGGAACACACTGAGGAGACACTTGTGGGAGCTACTGTGACTAAAACTGAGCTTCCTTATGCACAGGGAAGCAAGAGAAATGCTGATTTCATCAAGCCCAGTTACATACTCAGAATCTGTACTACTGCGCAAATAGGCATGTCTCTTAAGGCAAAAAACTCATTTCTGACAAAGTTGCCCAAATGCATCTCAGAAGTGTGCAACTTGTTCCGTGAGTTAGAAAACGTCGAGAAACGGTCGTTTCTGCTAGCGCTGTGCTTCTACACATGTATTTGCTGAACGTTGAAAGCGCACAGTAATGCACTTTTCTCCCAGCAAATACACTGTTTCTAAGGAAATGGGAACACACTGAGGAGACACTTGTGGGAGCTACTGTGACTAAAACTGAGCTTCCCTACGCACAGGGAAGCAAGAGAAATGCTGATTTCATCAAGCCCAGTTACATACTCAGAATCTGTACTACTGCGCAAATAGGCATGTCTCTTAAGGCAAAAAACTCATTTCTGACAAAGTTGCCCAAATGCATCTCAGACGTGTGTAACTTGTTCCCTGAGTTAGAAAACGTCGAGAAACGGTCATTTCTGCTAGCGCTGTGCTTCTACACATGTATTTGCTGAACCGTGAAAGCACACAGTAATGCACTTTTATCCCAGCAAATACACTGTTTCTAAGGAAATGGGAACACACTGAGGAGACACTTGTGGGAGCTACTGTGACTAAAACTGAGCTTCCCTACGCACAGGGAAGCAAGAGAAATGCTGATTTCATCAAGCCCAGTTACATACTCAGAATCTGTACTACTGCGCAAATAGGCATGTCTCTTAAGGCAAAAAACTCATTTCTGACAAAGTTGCCCAAATGCATCTCAGAAGTGTGCATCTTTTTCCCTGAGTTAGAAAAAGTCGAGACACGGTCGTTTCTGCTAGCGCTGTGCTTCTTCACATGTATTTGCTGAAAGGTGAAAGCGCACAGTAATGCACTTTTCTCCCAGCAAATACACTGTTTCTAAGGAAATGGGAACACACTGAGGAGACACTTGTGGGAGCTACTGTGACTAAAACTGAGCTTCCTTATGCACAGGGAAGCAAGTGAAATGCTGATTTCAACAAGCCCAGTTACATACTCAGAATCTGTACTACTGCGCAAATAGGCAAAACAAGTGTGTTCTAAAGCACGTTTCTAGGCAAAAAACTCATTTCTGACAAAGTTTCCCTAATGCATCTCAGACGTGTGGCACTTGTTCCCTGAGTTAGAAAACGTCGAGAAACGGTCATTTCGGATAGCGCTGTGCTTCTACACATTTATTTGCTGAACGGTGAAAGCGCACAGTAATGCACTTTTCTCCCAGCAAATACACTGTTTCTAAGGAAATGGGAATACACAGAGCAGACACTTGTGGGAGCTACTGTGACTAAAACTGAGATTCCCTACGCACAGGGAAGCAAGAGAAATGCTGATTTCATCAAGCCCAGTTACATACTCAGAATCTGTACTACTGCGCAAATAGGCAAATCTACTGCGTTCTACGGCACGTCTGTTTAGTCAAAAAACTCATTTCTGACAAAGTTGCCCAAATGCATCTCAGAAGTTTGCAACTTGTTCCCTGAGTTAGAAAACGTCGAGAAACGGTCGTTTCTGCTAGCGCTGTGCTTCTACACATGTATTTGCTGAAAGGTGAAAGCGCACAGTAATGCACTTTTCTCCCAGCAAATACACTGTTTCTAAGGAAATGGGAACACACTGAGGAGACACTTGTGGGAGCTACTGTGACTAAAACTGAGCTTCCCTACGCACAGGGAAGCAAGAGAAATGCTGATTTCATCAAGCCCAGTTACATACTCAGAATCTGTACTACTGCGCAAATAGGCAAATCTAGTGCCTTCTAAGGCACGTCTCTTTAGTCAAAAAACTCATTTCTGACAAAGTTGCCCAAATGCATCTCAGAAGTGTGCAACTTGTTCCCTGAGTTAGAAAACGTCGAGAAACGGTCGTTTCTGCTAGCGCTGTGCTTCTACACATGTATTTGCTGAACGGTGAATGCACACAGTAATGCACTTTTCTCCCAGCAAATACACTGTTTCTTAGGAAATGGGAACACACTGAGGAGACACTTGTGGGAGCTACTGTGACTAAAACTGAGCTTCCCTACGCACAGGGAAGCAAGAGAAATGCTGATTTCATCAAGCCCAGTTACATACTCAGAATCTGTACTACTGCGCAAATAGGCAAATCTAGTGCGTTCTAAGGCACGTCTCTTTAGTCAAAAAACTCATTTCTGACAAAGTTGCCCAAATGCATCTAAGTGTGCAACTTTTTCCCTGAGGTAGAAAATGTCGAGACACGGTCGTTTCTGCTAGCGCTGTGCTTCTTCACATGTATTTGCTGAAAGGTGAAAGCGCACAGTAATGCACTTTTCTCCCAGCAAATACAGTTTCTAAGGAAATGGGAACACACTGAGGAGACACTTGTGGGAGCTACTGTGATCAAAACTGAGCTTCCCTACGCACAGTGAAGCAAGAGAAATGCTGATTTCATCAAGCCCAGTTACATACTCAGAATCTGTACTACTGCGCAAATAGGCACGTCTCTTTAGGCATAAAACTCATTTCTGACAAAGTTGCCCAAATGCATCTCAGAAGTGTGCAACTTGTTCCCTGAGTTAGAAAACGTCGAGAAACGGTCGTTTCTGCCAGCGCTGTGCTTCTACATATGTATTGGCTGAACGTTGAAAGCGCACAGTAATGCACTTTTCTCCCAGCAAATACACTGTTTCTAAGGAAATGGGAATACACAGAGCAGACACTTGTGGGAGCTACTGTGACTAAAACTGAGATTCCTTACGCACAGGGAAGCAAGAGAAATGCTCATTTCATCAAGCCCAGTTACATACTCAGAATCTGTACTACTGCGCAAATAGGCATGTCTCTTAAGGCAAAAAACTCATTTCTGACAAAGTTGCCCAAATGCATCTCAGAAGTGTGCAACATGTTCCCTGAGTTAGAAAACGTCGAGAAACGGTCGTTTCTGCTAGCGCTGTGCTTAGACACATGTATTTGCTGAACGGTGAAAGCGCACAGTAATGCACTTTTCTCCCAGCAAATACACTGTTTCTAAGGAAATGGGAACACACTGAGGAGACACTTGTGGGCGCTACTGTGACTAAAACTGAGCTTCCCTACGCACAGGGAAGCAAGAGAAATGCTGATTTCATCAAGCCCAGTTACATACTCAGAATCTGTCCTACTGCGCAAATAGGCATGTCTCTTTAGGCAAAAAACTCATTTCTGACAAAGTTGCCCAAATGCATCTCAGACGTGTGTAACTTGTTCCCTGACTTAGAAAACGTCGAGAAACGGTCATTTCGGCTAGCACTGTGCTTCTACATATGTATTGGCTGAACCTTGAAAGGGCACAGTAATGCACTTTTCTCCCAGCAAATACACTGTTTCAAAGGAAATGGGAACACACTGAGGAGACACTTGTGGGAGCTACTGTGACTAAAACTGAGCTTCCCTACGCACAGGGAAGCAAGAGGAATGCTGATTTCATCAAGCCCAGTTACATACTCAGAATCTGTACTACTGCGCACATAGGCAAAACAAGTGCGTTCTAAGGCACGTCTCTTTAGGCAAAAAACTCATTTCTGACAAAGTTGCCCAAATGCATCTCAGAAGTGTGCAACTTGTTCCCTGAGTTAGAAAACGTCGAGAAACGGTCGTTTCTGCCAGCGCTGTGCTTCTACATATGTATTGGCTGAACGTTGAAAGCGCACAGTAATGCACTTTTCTCCCAGCAAATACACTGTTTCTTAGGAAATGGGAATAAACTGAGGAGACACTTGTGGGAGCTACTGTGACTAAAACTGAGCTTCCCTACGCACAGGGAAGCAAGAGGAATGCTGATTTCATCAAGCCCAGTTACATACTCAGAATCTGTACTACTGCGCACATAGGCAAAACAAGTGCGTTCTAAGGCACGTCTCTTTAGGCAAAAAACTCATTTCTGACAAAGTTGCCCAAATGCATCTCAGAAGTGTGCAACTTGTTCCCTGACTTAGAAAACGTCGAGAAACGGTAGTTTCTGCTAGCGCTGTGCTTCTACACATGTATTTGCTGAACAGTGAAAGCGCACAGTAATGCACTTTTCTCCCAGCAAATATACTGTTTCTAAGGAAATGGGAACACTCTGAGGAGACACTTGTGGGAGCTACTGTGACTAAAACTGAGCTTCCTTATGCACAGGGAAGCAAGAGAAATGCTGATTTTATCAAGCCCAGTTACATACTCAGAATATGTACTACTGTGAAAATAGGCAAAACAAGTGCGTTCTAAAGCACCTCTCTTTAGGCAAAAAACTCATTTCTGACAAAGTTGCCCAAATGCATTTCAGAAGTGTGCAACTTGTTCCCTGAGTTAGAAAATGTCGAGAAACGGTCGTTTCTGCTAGCGCTGTGCTTCTACACATGTATTTGCTGAACGGTGAAAGCGCTCAGTAATGCACTTTTCTCCCAGCAAATACCCTGTTTCTAAGGAAATGGGAACACACTGAGGAGACACTTGTGGGAGCTACTGTGACTAAAACTGAGCTTCCCTACGCACAGGGAAGCAAGAGAAATGCTGATTTCATCAAGCCCAGTTACATACTCAGAATCTGTACTACTGCGCAAATAGGCATGTCTCTTAAGGCAAAAAACTCATTTCTGACAAAGTTGCCCAAATGCATCTCAGACGTGTGTAACTTGTTCCCTGAGTTAGAAAACGTCGAGAAACGGTCATTTCTGCTAGCGCTGTGCTTCTACACATGTATTTGCTGAACCGTGAAAGCACACAGTAATGCACTTTTATCCCAGCAAATACACTGTTTCTAAGGAAATGGGAACACACTGAGGAGACACTTGTGGGAGCTACTGTGACTAAAACTGAGCTTCCCTACGCACAGGGAAGCAAGAGGAATGCTGATTTCATCAAGCCCAGTTACATACTCAGAATCTGTACTACTGCGCAAATAGGCATGTCTCTTAAGGCAAAAAACTCATTTCTGACAAAGTTGCCCAAATGCATCTCAGAAGTGTGCAACTTGTTCCGTGAGTTAGAAAACGTCGAGAAACGGTCGTTTCTGCTAGCGCTGTGCTTCTACACATGTATTTGCTGAACGGTGAAAGCACACAGTAATGCACTTTTCTCCCAGCAGATACACTGTCTCAAAGGAAATGGGAACACACTGAGGAGACACTTGTGGGAGCTACTGTGACTAAAACTGAGCTTCCTTATGCACAGGGAAGCAAGAGAAATGCTGATTTCATCAAGCCCAGTTACATACTCAGAATCTGTACTACTGCGCAAATAGGCATGTCTCTTAAGGCAAAAAACTCATTTCTGACAAAGTTGCCCAAATGCATCTCAGAAGTGTGCAACTTGTTCCGTGAGTTAGAAAACGTCGAGAAACGGTCGTTTCTGCTAGCGCTGTGCTTCTACACATGTATTTGCTGAACGTTGAAAGCGCACAGTAATGCACTTTTCTCCCAGCAAATACACTGTTTCTAAGGAAATGGGAACACACTGAGGAGACACTTGTGGGAGCTACTGTGACTAAAACTGAGCTTCCCTACGCACAGGGAAGCAAGAGAAATGCTGATTTCATCAAGCCCAGTTACATACTCAGAATCTGTACTACTGCGCAAATAGGCATGTCTCTTTAGGCAAAAAACTCATTTCTGACAAAGTTGCCCAAATGCATCTCAGACGTGTGTAACTTGTTCCCTGAGTTAGAAAACGTCGAGAAACGGTCATTTCGGCTAGCGCTGTGCTTCTACATATGTATTGGCTGAACCTTGAAAGGGCACAGTAATGTACTTTTCTCCCAGCAAATACACTGTTTCAAAGGAAATGGGAACACACTGAGGAGACACTTGTGGGAGCTACTGTGACTAAAACTGAGCTTCCCTACGCACAGGGAAGCAAGAGGAATGCTGATTTCATCAAGCCCAGTTACATACTCAGAATCTGTACTACTGCGCACATAGGCAAAACAAGCGCGTTCTAAGGCACGTCTCTTTAGGCAAAAACTCATTTCTGACAAAGTTGCCCAAATGCATCTCAGAAGTGTGCAACTTGTTCCCTGAGTTAGAAAACGTCGAGAAACGGTCGTTTCTGCTAGCGCTGTGCTTCTACACATGTATTTGCTGAACAGTGAAAGCGCACAGTAATGCACTTTTCTCCCAGCAAATACACTGTTTCTAAGGAAATGGGAACACACTGAGGAGACACTTGTGGGAGCTACTGTGACTAAAACTGAGCTTCCTTATGCACAGGGAAGCAAGAGAAATGCTGATTTCATCAAGCCCAATTACATACTCAGAATATGTACTACTGTGAAAATAGGCAAAACAAGTGCGTTCTAAAGCACGTCTCTTTAGGCAAAAAACTCATTTCTGACAAAGTTGCCCAAATGCATTTCAGAAGTGTGCAACTTGTTCCCTGAGTTAGAAAATGTCGAGAAACGGTCGTTTCTGCTAGCGCTGTGCTTCTACACATGTATTTGCTGAACGGTGAAAGCGCTCAGTAATGCACTTTTCTCCCAGCAAATACCCTGTTTCTAAGGAAATGGGAACACACTGAGGAGACACTTGTGGGAGCTACTGTGACTAAAACTGAGCTTCCCTACGCACAGGGAAGCAAGAGAAATGCTGATTTCATCAAGCCCAGTTACATACTCAGAATCTGTACTACTGCGCAAATAGGCATGTCTCTTAAGGCAAAAAACTCATTTCTGACAAAGTTGCCCAAATGCATCTCAGACGTGTGTAACTTGTTCCCTGAGTTAGAAAACGTCGAGAAACGGTCATTTCTGCTAGCGCTGTGCTTCTACACATGTATTTGCTGAACCGTGAAAGCACACAGTAATGCACTTTTATCACAGCAAATACACTGTTTCTAAGGAAATGGGAACACACTGAGGAGACACTTGTGGGAGCTACTGTGACTAAAACTGAGCTTCCCTACGCACAGGGAAGCAAGAGAAATGCTGATTTCATCAAGCCCAGTTACATACTCAGAATCTGTACTACTGCGCAAATAGGCATGTCTCTTAAGGCAAAAAACTCATTTCTGACAAAGTTGCCCAAATGCATCTCAGAAGTGTGCAACTTGTTCCGTGAGTTAGAAAACGTCGAGAAACGGTCGTTTCTGCTAGCGCTGTGCTTCTACACATGTATTTGCTGAACGGTGAAAGCACACAGTAATGCACTTTTCTCCCAGCAGATACACTGTCTCAAAGGAAATGGGAACACACTGAGGAGACACTTGTGGGAGCTACTGTGACTAAAACTGAGCTTCCTTATGCACAGGGAAGCAAGAGAAATGCTGATTTCATCAAGCCCAGTTACATACTCAGAATCTGTACTACTGCGCAAATAGGCATGTCTCTTAAGGCAAAAAACTCATTTCTGACAAAGTTGCCCAAATGCATCTCAGAAGTGTGCAACTTGTTCCGTGAGTTAGAAAACGTCGAGAAACGGTCGTTTCTGCTAGCGCTGTGCTTCTACACATGTATTTGCTGAACGTTGAAAGCGCACAGTAATGCACTTTTCTCCCAGCAAATACACTGTTTCTAAGGAAATGGGAACACACTGAGGAGACACTTGTGGGAGCTACTGTGACTAAAACTGAGCTTCCCTACGCACAGGGAAGCAAGAGAAATGCTGATTTCATCAAGCCCAGTTACATACTCAGAATCTGTACTACTGCGCAAATAGGCATGTCTCTTTAGGCAAAAAACTCATTTCTGACAAAGTTGCCCAAATGCATCTCAGACGTGTGTAACTTGTTCCCTGAGTTAGAAAACGTCGAGAAACGGTCATTTCGGCTAGCGCTGTGCTTCTACATATGTATTGGCTGAACCTTGAAAGGGCACAGTAATGTACTTTTCTCCCAGCAAATACACTGTTTCAAAGGAAATGGGAACACACTAAGGAGACACTTGTGGGAGCTACTGTGACTAAAACTGAGCTTCCCTACGCACAGGGAAGCAAGAGGAATGCTGATTTCATCAAGCCCAGTTACATACTCAGAATCTGTACTACTGCGCACATAGGCAAAACAAGTGCGTTCTAAGGCACGTCTCTTTAGGCAAAAAACTCATTTCTGACAAAGTTGCCCAAATGCATCTCAGAAGTGTGCAACTTGTTCCCTGAGTTAGAAAACGTCGAGAAACGGTCGTTTCTGCTAGCGCTGTGCTTCTACACATGTATTTGCTGAACAGTGAAAGCGCACAGTAATGCACTTTTCTCCCAGCAAATACACTGTTTCTAAGGAAATGGGAACACACTGAGGAGACACTTGTGGGAGCTACTGTGACTAAAACTGAGCTTCCTTATGCACAGGGAAGCAAGAGAAATGCTGATTTCATCAAGCCCAGTTACATACTCAGAATCTGTACTACTGCGCAAATAGGCATGTCTCTTAAGGCAAAAAACTCATTTCTGACAAAGTTGCCCAAATGCATCTCAGACGTGTGTAACTTGTTCCCTGAGTTAGAAAACGTCGAGAAACGGTCATTTCTGCTAGCGCTGTGCTTCTACACATGTATTTGCTGAACCATGAAAGCGCACAGTAATGCACTTTTATCCCAGCAAATACACTGTTTCTAAGGAAATGGGAACACACTGAGGAGACACTTGTGGGAGCTACTGTGACTAAAACTGAGCTTCCCTACGCACAGGGAAGCAAGAGGAATGCTGATTTCATCAAGCCCAGTTACATACTCAGAATCTGTACTACTGCGCAAATAGGCATGTCTCTTAAGGCAAAAAACTCATTTCTGACAAAGTTGCCCAAATGCATCTCAGAAGTGTGCAACTTGTTCCGTGAGTTAGAAAACGTCGAGAAACGGTCGTTTCTGCTAGCGCTGTGCTTCTACACATGTATTTGCTGAACGGTGAAAGCACACAGTAATGCACTTTTCTCCCAGCAGATACACTGTTTCAAAGGAAATGGGAACACACTGAGGAGACACTTGTGGGAGCTACTGTGACTAAAACTGAGCTTCCCTACGCACAGGGAAGCAAGAGAAATGCTGATTTCATCAAGCCCAGTTACATACTCAGAATCTGTACTACTGCGCAAATAGGCACGTCTCTTTAGGCATAAAACTCATTTCTGACAGAGTTGCCCAAATGCATCTCAGACGTGTGTAACTTGTTCCCTGAGTTAGAAAACGTCGAGAAACGGTCGTTTCTGCCAGCGCTGTGCTTCTACATATGTATTGGCTGAACGTTGAAAGCACACAGTAATGCACTTTTCTCCCTGCAAATACATTGTTTCTAAGGAAATGGGAATAAACTGAGGAGACACTTGTGGGAGCTACTGTGACTAAAACTGAGCTTCCCTACGCACAGGGAAGCAAGAGGAATGCTGATTTCATCAAGCCCAGTTACATACTCAGAATCTGTACTACTGCGCACATAGGCAACACAAGTGCGTTCTAAGGCACGTCTCTTTAGGCAAAAAACTCATTTCTGACAAAGTTGCCCAAATGCATCTCAGAAGTGTGCAACTTGTTCCCTGAGTTAGAAAACGTCGAGAAACGGTCGTTTCTGCTAGCGCTGTGCTTCTACACATGTATTTGCTGAACAGTGAAAGCGCACAGTAATGCACTTTTCTCCCAGCAAATACACTGTTTCTAAGGAAATGGGAACACACTGAGGAGACACTTGTGGGAGCTACTGTGACTAAAACTGAGCTTCCTTATGCACAGGGAAGCAAGAGAAATGCTGATTTCATCAAGCCCAGTTACATACTCAGAATCTGTACTACTGCACAAATAGGCATGTCTCTTAAGGCAAAAAACTCATTTCTGACAAAGTTGCCCAAATGCATCTCAGACGTGTGTAACTTGTTCCCTGAGATAGAAAACGTCGAGAAACGGTCATTTCTGCTAGCGCTGTGCTTCTACACATGTATTTGCTGAACCATGAAAGCGCACAGTAATGCACTTTTATCCCAGCAAATACACTGTTTCTAAGGAAATGGGAACACACTGAGGAGACACTTGTGGGAGCTACTGTGACTAAAACTGAGCTTCCCTACGCACAGGGAAGCCAGAGAAATGCTGATTTCATCAAGCCCAGTTACATACTCAGAATCTGTACTACTGCGCAAATAGGCATGTCTCTTAAGGCAAAAAAATCAATTCTGACAAAGTTGCCC
Organism: Acomys minous; assembly: GCF_964271855.1. Classification (NCBI taxonomy): domain Eukaryota; kingdom Metazoa; phylum Chordata; class Mammalia; order Rodentia; family Muridae; genus Acomys; species Acomys minous. The sequence continues at coordinate 102,158 of NW_028182130.1, forward strand.
AAATGCATCTCAGAAGTGTGCAATTTGTTCCCTGAGTTAGAAAACGTCGAGAAACGGTCGTTTCTGATAGCGATGTGCTTCTACACATGTATTTGCTGAACGGTGAATGCACACAGTAATGCACTTTTCTCCCAGCAAATACACTGTTTCTAAGGAAATGGGAACACACTGAGGAGACACTTGTGGGAGCTACTGTGACTAAAACTGAGCTTCCTTATGCACAGGGGAGCAAGAGAAATGCTGATTTCATCAAGCCCAGTTACATACTCAGTATCTGTACTACTGCGCAAATAGGCATGTCTCTTTAGTCAAAAAACTCATTTCTGACAAAGTTGCCCAAATGCATCTCAGAAGTGTGCAACTTGTTCCCTGAGTTAGAAAACGTCGAGAAAGGGTCGTTTCTGCTAGCGCTGTGCTTCTACACATGTATTTGCTGAACGGTGAAAGCGCACAGTAATGCACTTTTCTCCCAGCAAATACACTGTTTCTAAGGAAATGGGAACACACTGAGGAGACACTTGTGGGAGCTACTGTGACTAAAACTGAGCTTCCCTACGCACAGGGAAGCAAGAGAAATGCTGATTTCATCAAGCCCAGTTACATACTCAGAATCTGTACTACTGCGCAAATAGGCATGTCTCTTTAGGCATAAAACTCATTTCTGACAAAGTTGCCCAAATGCATCTCAGAAGTGTGCAACTTGTTCCCTGAGTTAGAAAACGTCGAGAAACGGTCGTTTTTGCTAGCGCTGTGCTTCTACACATGTATTTGCTGAACGGTGAAAGCGCACAGTAATGCACTTTTCTCCCAGCAAATACACTGTTTCTACGGAAATGGGAACACACTGAGGAGAAACTTCTGGGAGCTACTGTGACTAAAACTGAGCTTCCCTACGCACAGGGAAGCAAGAGAAATGCTGATTTCATCAAGCTCAGTTACATACTCAGAATCTGTACTACTGCAAACATAGGCAAAACAAGTGCGTTCTAAGGCACGTCTCTTTAGGCAAAAAACTCATTTCTGACAAAGTTGCCCAAATGCATCTCAGACGTGTATAACTTGTTCCCTGAGTTAGAAAACGTCGAGAAACGGTCATTTCTGCTAGCGCTGTGCTTCCACACATGTATTTGCTGAACGGTGAAAGCACACAGTAATGCACTTTTCTCCCAGCAAATACACTGTTTCTAAGGAAATGGGAACACACTGAGGAGACACTTGTGGGAGCTACTGTGACTAAAACTGAGCTTCCCTACGCACAGGGAAGCAAGAGAAATGCTGATTTCATCAAGCCCAGTTACATACTCAGAATCTGTACTACTGCGCAAATAGGCATGTCTCTTTAGGCAAAAAACACATTTCTGACAAAGTTGCCCAAATGCATCTCAGACGTGTGTAACTTGTTCCCTGAGTTAGAAAACGTCGAGAAACGGTCATTTCGGCTAGCGCTGTGCTTCTACATATGTAGTGGCTAAACGTTGAAAGGGCACAGTAATGCACTTTTCTCCCAGCAAATACACTGTTTCTAAGGAAATGGGAACACACTGAGGAGACACTTGTGGGAGCTACTGTGACTAAAACTGAGCTTCCCTACGCACAGGGAAGCAAGAGGAATGCTGATTTCATCAAGCCCAGTTACATACTCAGAATCTGTACTACTGCGCAAATAGGCATGTCTCTTAAGGCAAAAAACTCATTTCTGACAAAGTTGCCCAAATGCATTTCAGAAGTGTGCAACTTCTTCCCTGAATTAGAAAACGTCGAGAAACGGTCGTTTCTGCTAGCGCTGTGCTTCCACACATGTATTTGCTGAACGGTGAAAGCACACAGTAATGCACTTTTCTCCCAGCAAATACACTGTTTCTAAAGAAATGGGAACACACTGAGGAGACACTTGTGGGAGCTACTGTGACTAAAACTGAGCTTCCTTATGCACAGGGAAGCAAGAGAAATGCTGATTTCATCAAGCCCAGTTACATACTCAGAATATGTACTACTGTGCTAATAGGCAAAACTAGTGCGTTCTAAAGCACGTCTCTTTAGGCAAAAAACTCATTTCTGACAAAGGTGCCCAAATACATTTCAGAAGTGTGCAACTTGTTCCCTGAGTTAGAAAATGTCGAGAAACGGTCGTTTCTGCTAGCGCTGTGCTTCTACACATGTATTTGCTGAAGGGTGAAAGCGCACAGTAATGCACTTTTCTCCCAGCAAATACACTGTTTCTAAGGAAATGGGAACACACTGAGGAGACACTTGTGGGAGCTACTGTGACTAAAACTGAGCTTCCCTACGCACAGGGAAGCAAGAGAAATGCTGATTTCATCAAGCCCAGTTACATACTCAGAATCTGTACTACTGCGCAAATAGGCATGTCTCTTTAGGCAAAAAACTCATTTCTGACAAAGTTGCCCAAATGAAACTCAGACGTGTGTAACTTGTTCCCTGAGTTAGAAAACGTCGAGAAACGGTCATTTCTGCTAGCGCTGTGCTTCTACACATGTATTTACTGAACCGTGAAAGCGCACAGTAATGCACTTTTCTCCCAGCAAATACACTGTTTCTAAGAAATGGGAACACACTGAGGAGACACTTGTGGGAGCTACTGTGACTAAAACTGAGCTTCCCTACGCACAGGGAAGCAAGAGAAATGCTGATTTCATCAAGCCCAGTTACATACTCAGAATCTGTACTACTGCGCAAATAGGCATGTCTCTTTAGGCAAAAAACTCATTTCTGACAAAGTTGCCCAAATGCATCTCAGACGTGTGTAACTTGTTCCCTGAGTTAGAAAACGTCGAGAAACGGTCATTTCGGCCAGCGCTGTGCTTCTACATATGTATTGGCTGAACGTTGAAAGGGCACAGTAATGCACTTTTCTACCAGCAAATACATTGTTTCTAAGGAAATGGGAACACACTGAGGAGACACTTGTGGGAGCTACTGTGACTAAAACTGAGCTTCCCTACGCACAGGGAAGCAAGAGGAATGCTGATTTCATCAAGCCCAGTTACATACTCAGAATCTGTACTACTGCGCAAATAGGCATGTCTCTTAAGGCAAAAAACTCATTTCTGACAAAGTTGCCCAAATGCATTTCAGAAGTGTGCAACTTCTTCCCTGAATTAGAAAACGTCGAGAAACGGTCGTTTCTGCTAGCGCTGTGCTTCCACACATGTATTTGCTGAACGGTGAAAGCACACAGTAATGCACTTTTCTCCCAGCAAATACACTGTTTCTAAAGAAATGGGAACACACTGAGGAGACACTTGTGGGAGCTACTGTGACTAAAACTGAGCTTCCTTATGCACAGGGAAGCAAGAGAAATGCTGATTTCATCAAGCCCAGTTACATACTCAGAATATGTACTACTGTGCTAATAGGCAAAACTAGTGCGTTCTAAAGCACGTCTCTTTAGGCAAAAAACTCATTTCTGACAAAGGTGCCCAAATACATTTCAGAAGTGTGCAACTTGTTCCCTGAGTTAGAAAATGTGGAGAAACGGTCGTTTCTGCTAGCGCTGTGCTTCTACACATGTATTTGCTGAAGGGTAAAAGCGCACAGTAATGCACTTTTCTCCCAGCAAATACACTGTTTCTAAGGAAATGGGAATACACTGAGGAGACACTTGTGGGAGCTACTGTGACTAAAACTGAGCTTCCCTACGCACAGGGAAGCAAGAGAAATGCTGATTTCATCAAGCCCAGTTACATACTCAGAATCTGTACTACTGCGCAAATAGGCATGTCTCTTTAGGCAAAAAACTCATTTCTGACAAAGTTGCCCAAATGAAACTCAGACGTGTGTAACTTGTTCCCTGAGTTAGAAAACGTCGAGAAACGGTCATTTCTGCTAGCGCTGTGCTTCTACATATGTATTGGCTGAACGTTGAAAGGGCACAGTAATGCACTTTTCTACCAGCAAATACATTGTTTCTAAGGAAATGGGAACACACTGAGGAGACACTTGTGGGAGCTACTGTGACTAAAACTGAGCTTCCCTACGCACAGGGAAGCAAGAGGAATGCTGATTTCATCAAGCCCAGTTACATACTCAGAATCTGTACTACTGCGTACATAGGCAAAACAAGTGCGTTCTAAGGCACGTCTCTTTAGGCAAAAAACTCATTTCTGGCAAAGTTGCCCAAATGCATCTCAGAAGTGTGCAACTTGTTCCCTGAGTTAGAAAACGTCGAGAAACGGTCGTTTCTGCTAGCGCTGTGCTTCTACACATGTATTTGCTGAACAGTGAAAGCGCACAGTAATGCACTTTTCTCCCAGCAAATACACTGTTTCTAAGGAAATGGGAACACACTGAGGAGACACTTGTGGGAGCTACTGTGACTAAAACTTAGCTTCCTTATGCAGAGGGAAGCAAGAGAAATGCTGATTTCATCAAGCCCAGTTACATACTCAGAATATGTACTACTGTGCAAATAGGCAAAACTAGTTTGTTCTAAAGCACGTCTCTTTAGGCATAAAACTCATTTCTGACAACGTTGCCCAAATGCATGTCAGAAGTGTGCAACTTGTTCCCTGAGTTAGAAAATGTCGAGAAACGGTCATTTCTGCCAGCGCTGTGCTTCTACATATGTATTGGCTGAATGTTGAAAGTGCACAGTAATGAACTTTTCTCCCAGCAAATACACTGTTTCTAAGGAAATGGGAATACACTGAGGAGACACTTGTGGGAGCTACTGTGACTAAAACTGAGCTTCCCTACGCACAGGGAAGCAAGAGAAATGCTGATTTCATCAAGCCCAGTTACATACTCAGAATCTGTACTACTGCGCAAATAGGCATGTCTCTTTAGGCAAAAAACTCATTTCTGACAAAGTTGCCCAAATGCATCTCAGACGTGTGTAACTTGTTCCCTGAGTTAGAAAACGTCGAGAAACGGTCATTTCTGCTAGCGCTGTGCTTCTACACATGTATTTGCTGATACGTGAAAGCGCACAGTAATGCACTTTTCTCCCAGCAAATACACTGTTTCTAAGGAAATGGGAACACACTGAGGAGACACTTGTGGGAGCTACTGTGACTAAAACTGAGCTTCCCTACGCACAGGGAAGCAAGAGGAATGCTGATTTCATCAAGCCCAGTTACATACTCAGAATCTGTACTACTGCGCAAATAGGCATGTCTCTTAAGGCAAAAAACTCATTTCTGACAAAGTTGCCCAAATGCATTTCAGAAGTGTGCAACTTCTTCCCTGAATTAGAAAACGTCGAGAAACGGTCGTTTCTGCTAGCGCTGTGCTTCCACACATGTATTTGCTGAACGGTGAAAGCACACAGTAATGCACTTTTCTCCCAGCAAATACACTGTTTCTAAAGAAATGGGAACACACTGAGGAGACACTTGTGGGAGCTACTGTGACTAAAACTGAGCTTCCTTATGCACAGGGAAGCAAGAGAAATGCTGATTTCATCAAGCCCAGTTACATACTCAGAATATGTACTACTGTGCTAATAGGCAAAACTAGTGCGTTCTAAAGCACGTCTCTTTAGGCAAAAAACTCATTTCTGACAAAGTTGCCCAAATGCATTTCAGAAGTGTGCAACTTGTTCCCTGAGTTAGAAAATGTCGAGAAACGGTCGTTTCTGCTAGCGCTGTGCTTCTACACATGTATTTGCTGAAGGGTGAAAGCGCACAGTAATGCACTTTTCTCCCAGCAAATACACTGTTTCTAAGGAAATGGGAACACACTGAGGAGACACTTGTGGGAGCTACTGTGACTAAAACTGAGCTTCCCTACGCACAGGGAAGCAAGAGAAATGCTGATTTCATCAAGCCCAGTTACATACTCAGAATCTGTACTACTGCGCAAATAGGCATGTCTCTTTAGGCAAAAAACTCATTTCTGACAAAGTTGCCCAAATGAAACTCAGACGTGTGTAACTTGTTCCCTGAGTTAGAAAACGTCGAGAAATGGTCATTTCGGCTAGCGCTGTGCTTCTACATATGTATTGGCTGAACGTTGAAAGGGCACAGTAATGCACTTTTCTACCAGCAAATACATTGTTTCTAAGGAAATGGGAACACACTGAGGAGACACTTGTGGGAGCTACTGTGACTAAAACTGAGCTTCCCTACGCACAGGGAAGCAAGAGGAATGCTGATTTCATCAAGCCCAGTTACATACTCAGAATCTGTACTACTGCGCACATAGGCAAAACAGGTGCGTTCTAAGGCACGTCTCTTTAGGCAAAAAACTCATTTCTGACAAAGTTGCCCAAATGCATCTCAGAAGTGTGCAACTTGTTCCCTGAGTTAGAAAACGTCGAGAAACGGTCGTTTCTGCTAGCGCTGTGCTTCTACACATGTATTTGCTGAACAGTGAAAGCGCACAGTAATGCACTTTTCTCCCAGCAAATACACTGTTTCTAAGGAAATGGGAACACACTGAGGAGACACTTGTGGGAGCTACTGTGACTAAAACTGAGCTTCCCTACGCACAGGGAAGCAAGAGGAATGCTGATTTCATCAAGCCCAGTTACATACTCAGAATCTGTACTACTGCGCACATAGGCAAAACAAGTGCGTTCTAAGGCACGTCTCTTTAGGCAAAAAACTCATTTCTGGCAAAGTTGCCCAAATGCATCTCAGAAGTGTGCAACTTGTTCCCTGAGTTAGAAAACGTCGAGAAACGGTCGTTTCTGCTAGCGCTGTGCTTCTACACATGTATTTGCTGAACAGTGAAAGCGCACAGTAATGCACTTTTCTCCCAGCAAATACACTGTTTCTAAGGAAATGGGAACACACTGAGGAGACACTTGTGGGAGCTACTGTGACTAAAACTGAGCTTCCTTATGCAGAGGGAAGCAAGAGAAATGCTGATTTCATCAAGCCCAGTTACATACTCAGAATATGTACTACTGTGCAAATAGGCAAAACTAGTTTGTTCTAAAGCACGTCTCTTTAGGCATAAAACTCATTTCTGACAACGTTGCCCAAATGCATGTCAGAAGTGTGCAACTTGTTCCCTGAGTTAGAAAATGTCGAGAAACGGTCATTTCTGCCAGCGCTGTGCTTCTACATATGTATTGGCTGAATGTTGAAAGTGCACAGTAATGAACTTTTCTCCCAGCAAATACACTGTTTCTAAGGAAATGGGAATACACTGAGGAGACACTTGTGGGAGCTACTGTGACTAAAACTGAGCTTCCCTACGCACAGGGAAGCAAGAGAAATGCTGATTTCATCAAGCCCAGTTACATACTCAGAATCTGTACTACTGCGCAAATAGGCATGTCTCTTTAGGCAAAAAACTCATTTCTGACAAAGTTGCCCAAATGCATCTCAGACGTGTGTAACTTGTTCCCTGAGTTAGAAAACGTCGAGAAACGGTCATTTCTGCTAGCGCTGTGCTTCTACACATTTATTTGCTGAACGGTGAAAGCGCACAGTAATGCACTTTTCTCCCAGCAAATACACTGTTTCTAAGGAAATGGGAACACACTGAGGAGACACTTGTGGGAGCTACTGTGACTAAAACTGAGCTTCCCTACGCACAGGGAAGCAAGAGGAATGCTGATTTCATCAAGCCCAGTTACATACTCAGAATCTGTACCACTGCGCAAATAGGCATGTCTCTTAAGGCAAAAAACTCATTTCTGACAAAGTTGCCCAAATGCATCTCAGAAGTGTGCAACTTGTTCCCTGAGTTAGAAAACGTCGAGAAACGGTCGTTTCTGCTAGCGCTGTGCTTCTACACATGTATTTGCTGAACAGTGAAAGCGCACAGTAATGCACTTTTCTCCCAGCAAATACACTGTTTCTAAGGAAATGGGAACACACTGAGGAGACACTTGTGGGAGCTACTGTGACTAAAACTGAGCTTCCCTACGCACAGGGAAGCAAGAGGAATGCTGATTTCATCAAGCCCAGTTACATACTCAGAATCTGTACTACTGCGCACATAGGCAAAACAAGTGCGTTCTAAGGCACGTCTCTTTAGGCAAAAAACTCATTTCTGGCAAAGTTGCCCAAATGCATCTCAGAAGTGTGCAACTTGTTCCCTGAGTTAGAAAACGTCGAGAAACGGTCGTTTCTGCTAGCGCTGTGCTTCTACACATGTATTTGCTGAACAGTGAAAGCGCACAGTAATGCACTTTTCTCCCAGCAAATACACTGTTTCTAAGGAAATGGGAACACACTGAGGAGACACTTGTGGGAGCTACTGTGACTAAAACTGAGCTTCCTTATGCAGAGGGAAGCAAGAGAAATGCTGATTTCATCAAGCCCAGTTACATACTCAGAATATGTACTACTGTGCAAATAGGCAAAACTAGTTTGTTCTAAAGCACGTCTCTTTAGGCATAAAACTCATTTCTGACAACGTTGCCCAAATGCATGTCAGAAGTGTGCAACTTGTTCCCTGAGTTAGAAAATGTCGAGAAACGGTCATTTCTGCCAGCGCTGTGCTTCTACATATGTATTGGCTGAATGTTGAAAGTGCACAGTAATGAACTTTTCTCCCAGCAAATACACTGTTTCTAAGGAAATGGGAATACACTGAGGAGACACTTGTGGGAGCTACTGTGACTAAAACTGAGCTTCCCTACGCACAGGGAAGCAAGAGAAATGCTGATTTCATCAAGCCCAGTTACATACTCAGAATCTGTACTACTGCGCAAATAGGCATGTCTCTTTAGGCAAAAAACTCATTTCTGACAAAGTTGCCCAAATGCATCTCAGACGTGTGTAACTTGTTCCCTGAGTTAGAAAACGTCGAGAAACGGTCATTTCTGCTAGCGCTGTGCTTCTACACATGTATTTGCTGAACCGTGAAAGCGCACAGTAATGCACTTTTCTCCCAGCAAATACACTGTTTCTAAGGAAATGGGAACACACTGAGGAGACACTTGTGGGAGCTACTGTGACTAAAACTGAGCTTCCCTACGCACAGGGAAGCAAGAGGAATGCTGATTTCATCAAGCCCAGTTACATACTCAGAATCTGTACTACTGCGCAAATAGGCATGTCTCTTAAGGCAAAAAACTCATTTCTGACAAAGTTGCCCAAATGCATTTCAGAAGTGTGCAACTTCTTCCCTGAATTAGAAAACGTCGAGAAACGGTCGTTTCTGCTAGCGCTGTGCTTCCACACATGTATTTGCTGAACGGTGAAAGCACACAGTAATGCACTTTTCTCCCAGCAAATACACTGTTTCTAAAGAAATGGGAACACACTGAGGAGACACTTGTGGGAGCTACTGTGACTAAAACTGAGCTTCCTTATGCACAGGGAAGCAAGAGAAATGCTGATTTCATCAAGCCCAGTTACATACTCAGAATATGTACTACTGTGCTAATAGGCAAAACTAGTGCGTTCTAAAGCACGTCTCTTTAGGCAAAAAACTCATTTCTGACAAAGTTGCCCAAATGCATTTCAGAAGTGTGCAACTTGTTCCCTGAGTTAGAAAATGTCGAGAAACGGTCGTTTCTGCTAGCGCTGTGCTTCTACACATGTATTTGCTGAAGGGTGAAAGCGCACAGTAATGCACTTTTCTCCCAGCAAATACACTGTTTCTAAGGAAATGGGAACACACTGAGGAGACACTTGTGGGAGCTACTGTGACTAAAACTGAGCTTCCCTACGCACAGGGAAGCAAGAGAAATGCTGATTTCATCAAGCCCAGTTACATACTCAGAATCTGTACTACTGCGCAAATAGGCATGTCTCTTTAGGCAAAAAACTCATTTCTGACAAAGTTGCCCAAATGAAACTCAGACGTGTGTAACTTGTTCCCTGAGTTAGAAAACGTCGAGAAACGGTCATTTCGGCTAGCGCTGTGCTTCTACATATGTATTGGCTGAACGTTGAAAGGGCACAGTAATGCACTTTTCTACCAGCAAATACATTGTTTCTAAGGAAATGGGAACACACTGAGGAGACACTTGTGGGAGCTACTGTGACTAAAACTGAGCTTCCCTACGCACAGGGAAGCAAGAGGAATGCTGATTTCATCAAGCCCAGTTACATACTCAGAATCTGTACTACTGCGCACATAGGCAAAACAGGTGCGTTCTAAGGCACGTCTCTTTAGGCAAAAAACTCATTTCTGACAAAGTTGCCCAAATGCATCTCAGAAGTGTGCAACTTGTTCCCTGAGTTAGAAAACGTCGAGAAACGGTCGTTTCTGCTAGCGCTGTGCTTCTACACATGTATTTGCTGAACAGTGAAAGCGCACAGTAATGCACTTTTCTCCCAGCAAATACACTGTTTCTAAGGAAATGGGAATACACTGAGGAGACACATGTGGGAGCTACTGTGACTAAAACTGAGCTTCCCTACGCACAGGGAAGCAAGAGAAATGCTGATTTCATCAAGCCCAGTTACATACTCAGAATCTGTACTACTGCGCAAATAGGCATGTCTCTTTAGGCAAAAAACTCATTTCTGACAAAGTTGCCCAAATGAAACTCAGACGTGTGTAACTTGTTCCCTGAGTTAGAAAACGTCGAGAAACGGTCATTTCTGCTAGCGCTGTGCTTCTACACATGTATTTACTGAACCGTGAAAGCGCACAGTAATGCACTTTTCTCCCAGCAAATACACTGTTTCTAAGGAAATGGGAACACACTGAGGAGACACTTGTGGGAGCTACTGTGACTAAAACTGAGCTTCCCTACGCACAGGGAAGCAAGAGAAATGCTGATTTCATCAAGCCCAGTTACATACTCAGAATCTGTACTACTGCGCAAATAGGCATGTCTCTTTAGGCAAAAAACTCATTTCTGACAAAGTTGCCCAAATGCATCTCAGACGTGTGTAACTTGTTCCCTGAGTTAGAAAACGTCGAGAAACGGTCATTTCGGCTAGCGCTGTGCTTCTACATATGTATTGGCTGAACGTTGAAAGGGCACAGTAATGCACTTTTCTACCAGCAAATACATTGTTTCTAAGGAAATGGGAACACACTGAGGAGACACTTGTGGGAGCTACTGTGACTAAAACTGAGCTTCCCTACGCACAGGGAAGCAAGAGGAATGCTGATTTCATCAAGCCCAGTTACATACTCAGAATCTGTACTACTGCGCAAATAGGCATGTCTCTTAAGGCAAAAAACTCATTTCTGACAACGTTGCCCAAATGCATTTCAGAAGTGTGCAACTTCTTCCCTGAATTAGAAAACGTCGAGAAACGGTCGTTTCTGCTAGCGCTGTGCTTCCACACATGTATTTGCTGAACGGTGAAAGCGGACAGTAATGCACTTTTCTCCCAGCAAATACACTGTTTCTAAAGAAATGGGAACACACTGAGGAGACACTTGTGGGAGCTACTGTGACTAAAACTGAGCTTCCTTATGCACAGGGAAGCAAGAGAAATGCTGATTTCATCAAGCCAAGTTACATACTCAGAATATGTACTACTGTGCTAATAGGCAAAACCAGTGCGTTCTAAAGCACGTCTCTTTAGGCAAAAAACTCATTTCTGACAAAGGTGCCCAAATACATTTCAGAAGTGTGCAACTTGTTCCCTGAGTTAGAAAATGTCGAGAAACGGTCGTTTCTGCTAGCGCTGTGCTTCTACACATGTATTTGCTGAAGGGTAAAAGCGCACAGTAATGCACTTTTCTCCCAGCAAATACACTGTTTCTAAGGAAATGGGAATACACTGAGGAGACACTTGTGGGAGCTACTGTGACTAAAACTGAGCTTCCCTACGCACAGGGAAGCAAGAGAAATGCTGATTTCATCAAGCCCAGTTACATACTCAGAATCTGTACTACTGCGCAAATAGGCGTGTCTCTTTAGGCAAAAAACTCATTTCTGACAAAGTTGCCCAAATGAAACTCAGACGTGTGTAACTTGTTCCCTGAGTTAGAAAACGTCGAGAAACGGTCATTTCTGCTAGCGCTGTGCTTCTACACATGTATTTACTGAACCGTGAAAGCGCACAGTAATGCACTTTTCTCCCAGCAAATACACTGTTTCTAAGGAAATGGGAACACACTGAGGAGACACTTGTGGGAGCTACTGTGACTAAAACTGAGCTTCCCTACGCACAGGGAAGCAAGAGAAATGCTGATTTCATCAAGCCCAGTTACATACTCAGAATCTGTACTACTGCGCAAATAGGCATGTCTCTTTAGGCAAAAAACTCATTTCTGACAAAGTTGCCCAAATGAAACTCAGACGTGTGTAACTTGTTCCCTGAGTTAGAAAACGTCGAGAAACGGTCATTTCTGCTAGCGCTGTGCTTCTACACATGTATTTACTGAACCGTGAAAGCGCACAGTAATGCACTTTTCTCCCAGCAAATACACTGTTTCTAAGGAAATGGGAACACACTGAGGAGACACTTGTGGGAGCTACTGTGACTAAAACTGAGCTTCCCTACGCACAGGGAAGCAAGAGAAATGCTGATTTCATCAAGCCCAGTTACATACTCAGAATCTGTACTACTGCGCAAATAGGCATGTCTCTTTAGGCAAAAAACTCATTTCTGACAAAGTTGCCCAAATGCATCTCAGACGTGTGTAACTTGTTCCCTGAGTTAGAAAACGTCGAGAAACGGTCATTTCGGCTAGCGCTGTGCTTCTACATATGTATTGGCTGAACGTTGAAAGGGCACAGTAATGCACTTTTCTACCAGCAAATACATTGTTTCTAAGGAAATGGGAACACACTGAGGAGACACTTGTGGGAGCTACTGTGACTAAAACTGAGCTTCCCTACGCACAGGGAAGCAAGAGGAATGCTGATTTCATCAAGCCCAGTTACATACTCAGAATCTGTACTACTGCGCAAATAGGCATGTCTCTTAAGGCAAAAAACTCATTTCTGACAAAGTTGCCCAAATGCATTTCAGAAGTGTGCAACTTCTTCCCTGAATTAGAAAACGTCGAGAAACGGTCGTTTCTGCTAGCGCTGTGCTTCCACACATGTATTTGCTGAACGGTGAAAGCGGACAGTAATGCACTTTTCTCCCAGCAAATACACTGTTTCTAAAGAAATGGGAACACACTGAGGAGACACTTGTGGGAGCTACTGTGACTAAAACTGAGCTTCCTTATGCACAGGGAAGCAAGAGAAATGCTGATTTCATCAAGCCCAGTTACATACTCAGAATATGTACTACTGTGCTAATAGGCAAAACCAGTGCGTTCTAAAGCACGTCTCTTTAGGCAAAAAACTCATTTCTGACAAAGGTGCCCAAATACATTTCAGAAGTGTGCAACTTGTTCCCTGAGTTAGAAAATGTCGAGAAACGGTCGTTTCTGCTAGCGCTGTGCTTCTACACATGTATTTGCTGAAGGGTAAAAGCGCACAGTAATGCACTTTTCTCCCAGCAAATACACTGTTTCTAAGGAAATGGGAATACACTGAGGAGACACTTGTGGGAACTACTGTGACTAAAACTGAGCTTCCCTACGCACAGGGAAGCAAGAGAAATGCTGATTTCATCAAGCCCAGTTACATACTCAGAATCTGTACTACTGCGCAAATAGGCATGTCTCTTTAGGCAAAAAACTCATTTCTGACAAAGTTGCCCAAATGAAACTCAGACGTGTGTAACTTGTTCCCTGAGTTAGAAAACGTCGAGAAACGGTCATTTCTGCTAGCGCTGTGCTTCTACACATGTATTTACTGAACCGTGAAAGCGCACAGTAATGCACTTTTCTCCCAGCAAATACACTGTTTCTAAGGAAATGGGAACACACTGAGGAGACACTTGTGGGAGCTACTGTGACTAAAACTGAGCTTCCCTACGCACAGGGAAGCAAGAGAAATGCTGATTTCATCAAGCCCAGTTACATACTCAGAATCTGTACTACTGCGCAAATAGGCATGTCTCTTTAGGCAAAAAACTCATTTCTGACAAAGTTGCCCAAATGAAACTCAGACGTGTGTAACTTGTTCCCTGAGTTAGAAAACGTCGAGAAACGGTCATTTCTGATAGCGCTGTGCTTCTACACATGTATTTACTGAACCGTGAAAGCGCACAGTAATGCACTTTTCTCCCAGCAAATACACTGTTTCTAAGGAAATGGGAACACACTGAGGAGACACTTGTGGGAGCTACTGTGACTAAAACTGAGCTTCCCTACGCACAGGGAAGCAAGAGAAATGCTGATTTCATCAAGCCCAGTTACATACTCAGAATCTGTACTACTTCGCAAATAGGCATGTCTCTTTAGGCAAAAAACTCATTTCTGACAAAGTTGCCCAAATGCATCTCAGACGTGTGTAACTTGTTCCCTGAGTTAGAAAACGTCGAGAAACGGTCATTTCGGGTAGCGCTGTGCTTCTACATATGTATTGGCTGAACGTTGAAAGGGCACAATAATGCACTTTTCTACCAGCAAATACATTGTTTCTAAGGAAATGGGAACACACTGAGGAGACACTTGTGGGAGCTACTGTGACTAAAACTGAGCTTCCCTACGCACAGGGAAGCAAGAGGAATGCTGATTTCATCAAGCCCAGTTACATACTCAGAATCTGTACTACTGCGCAAATAGGCATGTCTCTTAAGGCAAAAAACTCATTTCTGACAAAGTTGCCCAAATGCATTTCAGAAGTGTGCAACTTCTTCCCTGAATTAGAAAACGTCGAGAAACGGTCGTTTCTGCTAGCGCTGTGCTTCCACACATGTATTTGCTGAACGGTGAAAGCGGACAGTAATGCACTTTTCTCCCAGCAAATACACTGTTTCTAAAGAAATGGGAACACACTGAGGAGACACTTGTGGGAGCTACTGTGACTAAAACTGAGCTTCCTTATGCACAGGGAAGCAAGAGAAATGCTGATTTCATCAAGCCCAGTTACATACTCAGAATATGTACTACTGTGCTAATAGGCAAAACTAGTGCGTTCTAAAGCACGTCTCTTTAGGCAAAAAACTCATTTCTGACAAAGGTGCCCAAATACATTTCAGAAGTGTGCAACTTGTTCCCTGAGTTAGAAAATGTCGAGAAACGGTCGTTTCTGCTAGCGCTGTGCTTCTACACATGTATTTGCTGAAGGGTAAAAGCGCACAGTAATGCACTTTTCTCCCAGCAAATACACTGTTTCTAAGGAAATGGGAATACACTGAGGAGACACTTGTGGGAGCTACTGTGACTAAAACTGAGCTTCCCTACGCACAGGGAAGCAAGAGAAATGCTGATTTCATCAAGCCCAGTTACATACTCAGAATCTGTACTACTGCGCAAATAGGCATGTCTCTTTAGGCAAAAAACTCATTTCTGACAAAGTTGCCCAAATGAAACTCAGACGTGTGTAACTTGTTCCCTGAGTTAGAAAACGTCGAGAAACGGTCATTTCTGCTAGCGCTGTGCTTCTACACATGTATTTACTGAACCGTGAAAGCGCACAGTAATGCACTTTTCTCCCAGCAAATACACTGTTTCTAAGGAAATGGGAACACACTGAGGAGACACTTGTGGGAGCTACTGTGACTAAAACTGAGCTTCCCTACGCACAGGGAAGCAATAGAAATGCTGATTTCATCAAGCCCAGTTACATACTCAGAATCTGTACTACTGCGCAAATAGGCATGTCTCTTTAGGCAAAAAACTCATTTCTGACAAAGTTGCCCAAATGCATCTCAGACGTGTGTAACTTGTTCCCTGAGTTAGAAAACGTCGAGAAACGGTCATTTCGGCTAGCGCTGTGCTTCTACATATGTATTGGCTGAACGTTGAAAGGGCACAGTAATGCACTTTTCTACCAGCAAATACATTGTTTCTAAGGAAATGGGAACACACTGAGGAGACACTTGTGGGAGCTACTGTGACTAAAACTGAGCTTCCCTACGCACAGGGAAGCAAGAGGAATGCTGATTTCATCAAGCCCAGTTACATACTCAGAATCTGTACTACTGCGCACATAGGCAAAACAAGTGCGTTCTAAGGCACGTCTCTTTAGGCAAAAAACTCATTTCTGGCAAAGTTCCCCAAATGCATCTCAGAAGTGTGCAACTTGTTCCCTGAGTTAGAAAATGTCGAGAAACGGTCGTTTCTGCTAGCGCTGTGCTTCTACACATGTATTTGCTGAACGGTGAAAGCGCACAGTAATGCACTTTTCTCCCAGCAAATACACTGTTTCTAAGGAAGTGGGAACACACTGAGGAGACACTTGTGGGAGCTACTGTGACTAAAACTGAGCTTCCCTACGCACAGGGAAGCAAGAGAAATGCTGATTTCATCAAGCCCAGTTACATACTCAGAATCTGTACTACTGCGCAAATAAGCACGTCTCTTTAGGCATAAAACTCATTTCTGACAAAGTTTCCCAAATGCATCTCAGACGTGTGTAACTTGTTCCCTGAGTTAGAAAACGTCAAGAAACGGTCGTTTCTGCTAGCGCTGTGCTTCTACACATGTATTTGCTGAACGGTGAAAGCGCACAGTAATGCACTTTTCTCCCAGCAAATACACTGTTTCTAAGGAAATGGGAACACACTGAGGAGACACTTGTGGGAGCTACTGTGACTAAAACTGAGCTTCCCTACGCACAGGGAAGCAATAGAAATGCTGATTTCATCAAGCCCAGTTACATACTCAGAATCTGTACTACTGCGCAAATAGGCATGTCTCTTTAGGCAAAAAACTCATTTCTGACAAAGTTGCCCAAATGCATCTCAGACGTGTGTAACTTGTTCCCTGAGTTAGAAAACGTCGAGAAACGGTCATTTCGGCTAGCGCTGTGCTTCTACATATGTATTGGCTGAACGTTGAAAGGGCACAGTAATGCACTTTTCTACCAGCAAATACATTGTTTCTAAGGAAATGGGAACACACTGAGGAGACACTTGTGGGAGCTACTGTGACTAAAACTGAGCTTCCCTACGCACAGGGAAGCAAGAGGAATGCTGATTTCATCAAGCCCAGTTACATACTCAGAATCTGTACTACTGCGCACATAGGCAAAACAAGTGCGTTCTAAGGCACGTCTCTTTAGGCAAAAAACTCATTTCTGGCAAAGTTGCCCAAATGCATCTCAGAAGTGTGCAACTTGTTCCCTGAGTTAGAAAATGTCGAGAAACGGTCGTTTCTGCTAGCGCTGTGCTTCTACACATGTATTTGCTGAACGGTGAAAGCGCACAGTAATGCACTTTTCTCCCAGCAAATACACTGTTTCTAAGGAAGTGGGAACACACTGAGGAGACACTTGTGGGAGCTACTGTGACTAAAACTGAGCTTCCCTACGCACAGGGAAGCAAGAGAAATGCTGATTTCATCAAGCCCAGTTACATACTCAGAATCTGTACTACTGCGCAAATAGGCATGTCTCTTTAGGCAAAAAACTCATTTCTGACAACGTTGCCCAAATGCATCTCAGACGTGTGTAACTTGTTCCCTGAGTTAGAAAACGTCGAGAAACGGTCATTCCGGCTAGCGCTGTGCTTCTACACATGTATTTGCTGAACGGTGAAAGCGCACAGTAATGCACTTTTCTCCCAGCAAATACACTGTTTCTAAGGAAATGGGAACACACTGAGGAGACACTTGTGGGAGCTACTGTGACTAAAACTGAGCTTCCCTACGCACAGGGAAGCAAGAGAAATGCTGATTTCATCAAGCCCAGTTACATACTCAGAATCTGTACTACTGCGCAAATAGGCACGTCTCTTTAGGCAAAAAACTCATTTCTTACAAAGTTGCCCAAATGCATCTCAGACATGTGTAACTTGTTCCCTGAGTTAGAAAACGTTGAGAAACAGTCATTTCGCTAGCGCTGTGCTTCTACGCATTTATTTGCTGAACGGTGAAAGCGCACAGTAATGCACTTTTCTTCCAGCAAATACACTGTTTCAAAGGAAATGGGAACACACTGAGGAGACACTTGTGGGAGCTACTGTGACTAAAACTGAGCTTCCCTACGCACAGGGAAGCAAGAGAAATGCTGATTTCATCAAGCCCAGTTACATACTCAGAATCTGTACTACTGCGCAAATAGGCACGTCTCTTTAGGCATAAAACTCATTTCTGACAAAGTTGCCCAAATGCATCTCAGAAGTGTGCAACTTGTTCCCTGAGTCAGAAAACGTCGAGATACGGTCGTTTCTGCTAGCGCTGTGCTTCTACACATGTATTTGCTGAGCGGTGAAAGCGCACAGTAATGCACTTGTCTCCCAGCAAATACACTGTTTCTAAGGAAGTGGGAACACACTGAGGAGACACTTGTGGGAGCTACTGTGACTAAAACTGAGCTTCCCTACGCACAGGGAAGCAAGAGAAATGCTGATTTCATCAAGCCCAGTTACATACTCAGAATCTGTACTACTGCGCAAATAAGCACGTCTCTTTAGGCAAAAAACTCATTTCTGAAAAAGTTGCCCAAATGCATCTCAGAAGTGTGCAACTTGTTCCCTGAGTTAGAAAATGTCGAGAAATGGTCGTTTCTGCTAGCGCTGTGCTTCTACACATGTATTTGCTGAAAGGTGAAACCGCACAGTAATGCACTTTTCTCCCAGCAAATACACTGTTTCTAAGGAAATGGGAACACACTGAGGAGACACTTGTGGGAGCTTCTGTGACTAAAACTGAGCTTCCCTACGCACAGGGAAGCAAGAGAAATGCTGATTTCATCAAGCCCAGTTACATACTCAGAATCTGTACTACTGCGCCAATAGGCATGTCTCTTTAGGAAAAAAAAACTCATTTCTGACAAAGTTGCCCAAAAGCATCTCAGACGTGTGTAACTTGTTCCCTGAGTTAGAAAACGTCGAGAAACGGTCATTTCTGCTAGCGCTGTGCTTCAACACATGTATTTGCTGAACGGTGGAAGCGCACAGTAATGCACTTGTCTCCCAGCAAATACACTGTTTCTAAGGAAATGGGAACACACTGAGGAGACACTTGTGGGAGCTACTGTGACTAAAACTGAGCTTCCTTATGCACAGGGAAGCCAGAGAAATGCTGATTTCATCAAGCCCAGTTACATACTCAGAATCTGTACTACTGCGCAAATAGGCAAAACTAGTGCGTTCTAAAGCATGTCTCTTTAGGCAAAAAAATAAATTTCTGACAAAGTTGCCCAAGTGCATCTCAGAAGTGTGCAACTTGTTCCCTGAGTTAGAAAACGTCGAGAAACGGTCGTTTCTGCTAGCGCTGTGCTTCAACACATGTATTTGCTGAACGGTGAAAGCGCACAGTAATGCACTTTTCTCCCAGCAAATACACTGTTTCTAAGGAAATGGGAACACACTGAGGAGACACTTGTGGGAGCTACTGTGACTAAAACTGAGCTTCCCTACGGACAGGGAAGCAATAGAAATGGTGATTTCATCAAGCCCAGTTACATACTCAGAATCTGTACTACTGCGCAAATAGGCATGTCTCTTTAGGCAAAAAACTCATTTCTGACAAAGTTGCCCAAATGCATCTCAGACGTGTGTAACTTGTTCCCTGAGTTAGAAAACGTCGAGAAACGGTCATTTCGGCTAGCGCTGTGCTTCTACATATGTATTGGCTGAACGTTGAAAGGGCACAGTAATGCACTTTTCTACCAGCAAATACATTGTTTCTAAGGAAATGGGAACACACTGAGGAGACACTTGTGGGAGCTACTGTGACTAAAACTGAGCTTCCCTACGCACAGGGAAGCAAGAGGAATGCTGATTTCATCAAGCCCAGTTACATACTCAGAATCTGTACTACTGCGCACATAGGCAAAACAAGTGCGTTCTAAGGCACGTCTCTTTAGGCAAAAAACTCATTTCTGGCAAAGTTGCCCAAATGCATCTCAGAAGTGTGCAACTTGTTCCCTGAGTTAGAAAATGTCGAGAAACGGTCGTTTCTGCTAGCGCTGTGCTTCTACACATGTATTTGCTGAACGGTGAAAGCGCCCAGTAATGCACTTTTCTCCCAACAAATACACTGTTTCTAAGGAAGTGGGAACACACTGAGGAGACACTTGTGGGAGCTACTGTGACTAAAACTGAGCTTCCCTACGCACAGGGAAGCAAGAGAAATGCTGATTTCATCAAGCCCAGTTACATACTCAGAATCTGTACTACTGCGCAAATAAGCACGTCTCTTTAGGCATAAAACTCATTTCTGACAAAGTTGCCCAAATGCATCTCAGACGTGTGTAACTTGTTCCCTGAGTTAGAAAACGTCGAGAAACGGTCGTTTCTGCTAGCGCTGTGCTTCTACCCATGTATTTGCTGAACGGTGAAAGCGCACAGTAATGCACTTTTCTCCCAGCAAATACACTGTTTCTAAGGAAATGGGAGCACACTGAGGAGACACTTGTGGGAGCTACTGTGACTAAAACTGAGATTCCCTACGCACAGGGAAGCAAGAGAAATGCTGATTTCATCAAGCCCAGTTACATACTCAGAATCTGTACTACTGTGCAAATAGGCATGTCTCTTGAGGCAAAAAACTCATTTCTGACAAAGTTGCCCAAATGCATCTCAGACGTGTGTAACTTGTTCCCTGAGTTAGAAAACGTCGAGAAACGGTCATTCCGGCTAGCGCTGTGCTTCTACACATGTATTTGCTGAACGGTGAAAGCGCACAGTAATGCACTTTTCTCCCAGCAAATACACTGTTTCTAAGGAAATGGGAACACACTGAGGAGACACTTGTGGGAGCTACTGTGACTAAAACTGAGCTTCCCTACGCACAGGGAAGCAAGAGAAATGCTGATTTCATCAAGCCCAGTTACATACTCAGAATCTGTACTACTGCGCAAATAGGCACGTCTCTTTAGGCAAAAAACTCATTTCTTACAAAGTTGCCCAAATGCATCTCAGACATGTGTAACTTGTTCCCTGAGTTAGAAAACGTTGAGAAACAGTCATTTCGCTAGCGCTGTGCTTCTACGCATTTATTTGCTGAACGGTGAAAGCGCACAGTAATGCACTTTTCTTCCAGCAAATACACTGTTTCAAAGGAAATGGGAACACACTGAGGAGACACTTGTGGGAGCTACTGTGACTAAAACTGAGCTTCCCTACGCACAGGGAAGCAAGAGAAATGCTGATTTCATCAAGCCCAGTTACATACTCAGAATCTGTACTACTGCGCAAATAGGCACGTCTCTTTAGGCATAAAACTCATTTCTGACAAAGTTGCCCAAATGCATCTCAGAAGTGTGCAACTTGTTCCCTGAGTCAGAAAACGTCGAGATACGGTCGTTTCTGCTAGCGCTGTGCTTCTACACATGTATTTGCTGAGCGGTGAAAGCGCACAGTAATGCACTTGTCTCCCAGCAAATACACTGTTTCTAAGGAAATGGGAACACACTGAGGAGACACTTGTGGCAGCTACTGTGACTAAAACTGAGCTTCCTTATGCACAGGGAAGCAAGAGAAATGCTGATTTCATCAAGCCCAGTTACATACTCAGAATCTGTACTACTGCGCAAATAGGCAAAACAAGTGCGTTCTAAAGCACGTCTCTTTAGGCAAAAAACTCATTTCTGAAAAAGTTGCCCAAATGCATCTCAGAAGTGTGCAACTTGTTCCCTGAGTTAGAAAATGTCGAGAAATGGTCGTTTCTGCTAGCGCTGTGCTTCTACACATGTATTTGCTGAAAGGTGAAACCGCACAGTAATGCACTTTTCTCCCAGCAAATACACTGTTTCTAAGGAAATGGGAACACACTGAGGAGACACTTGTGGGAGCTTCTGTAACTAAAACTGAGCTTCCCTACGCACAGGGAAGCAAGAGAAATGCTGATTTCATCAAGCCCAGTTACATACTCAGAATCTGTACTACTGCGCCAATAGGCATGTCTCTTTAGGAAAAAAAAACTCATTTCTGACAAAGTTGCCCAAAAGCATCTCAGACGTGTGTAACTTGTTCCCTGAGTTAGAAAACGTCGAGAAACGGTCATTTCTGCTAGCGCTGTGCTTCAACACATGTATTTGCTGAACGGTGGAAGCGCACAGTAATGCACTTGTCTCCCAGCAAATACACTGTTTCTAAGGAAATGGGAACACACTGAGGAGACACTTGTGGGAGCTACTGTGACTAAAACTGAGCTTCCCTACGCACTGGGAAGCAAGAGAAATGCTGATTTCATCAAGCCCAGTTACATACTCAGAATCTGTACTACTGCGCAAATAGGCAAAACAAGTGCGTTCTAAAGCACGTCTCTTTAGGCAAAAAACTCATTTCTGACAAAGTTGCCCAAATGCATCTCAAAGTGTGCAACTTGTTCCCTGAGTTAGAAAATGTCGAGAAACGGTCGTTTCTGCTAGCGCTGTGCTTCTACACATGTATTTGCTGAACGGTGAAAGCGCACAGTAATGCACTTTTCTCCCAGCAAATACACTGTTTCTAAGGAAATGGGAACACACTGAGGAGACACTTGTGGGAGCTACTGTGACTAAAACTGAGCTTCCCTACGCACAGGGAAGCAAGAGAAATGCTGATTTCATCAAGCCCAGTTACATACTCAGAATCTGTACTACTGCGCAAATAGGCATGTCTCTTAAGGCAAAAAACTCAATTCTGACAAAGTTGCCCAAATGCATCTCAGAAGTGTGCAACTTGTTCCCTGAGTTAGAAAACGTTGAGAAACGGTGGTTTCTGCTAGCGCTGTGCTTCTACACATGTATTTGCTGAACGGTGAATGCACACAGTAATGCACTTTTTTCCCAGCAAATACACTGTTTCTAAGGAAATGGGAACACACTGAGGAGACACTTGTGGGAGCTACTGTGACTAAAACTGAGCTTCCTTATGCACAGGGAAACAAGAGAAATGCTGATTTCATCAAGCCCAGTTATATACTCAGAATCTGTACTACTGCGCAAATAGGCACGTCTCCTTAGGCATAAAACTCATTTCTGACAAAGTTGCCCAAATGCATCTCAGAAGTGTGCAACTTGTTCCCTGAGTTAGAAAACGTCGAGAAACGGTCGTTTCTGCTAGCGCTGTGCTTCTACACATGTATTTGCTGAACGGTGAAAGCGCACAGTAATGCACTTTTCTCCCAGCAAATACACTGTTTCTAAGGAAATGGGAACACACTGAGGAGACACTTGTGGGAGCTACTGTGACTAAAAATGAGCTTCCCTATGCACAGGGAAGCAAGAGAAATGCTGATTTCATCAAGCCCAGTTACATACTCAGAATCTGTACTACTGCGCAAATAGGCATGTCTCTTTAGGCAAAAAACTCATTTCTGACAAAGTTGCCCAAATGCATCTCAGACGTGTGTAACTTGTTCCCTGAGTTAGAAAACGTTGAGAAACGGTCATTTCGGCTAGCGCTGTGCTTCTACACATTTATTTGCTGAACGGTGAAAGCGCACAGTAATGCACTTTTCTCCCAGCAAATACACTGTTTCTAAGGAAATGGGAACACACTGAGGAGACACTAGTGGGAGCTACTGTGACTAAAACTGAGCTTCCTTATGCACAGGGAAGCAAGTGAAATGCTGATTTCATCAAGCCCAGTTACATACTCAGAATCTGTACTACTGCGCAAATAGGCAAAACAAGTGCGTTCTAAAGCACGTCTCTTTAGGCAAAAAACTCATTTCTGACCAAGTTGCCCAAATGCATCTCAGAAGTGTGCAACTTGTTCCCTGAGTTAGAAAACGTCGAGAAATGGACGTTTCTGCTTGCGCAGTGCTTCTACACATGGATTTGCTGAAAGGTGAAAGCGCACAGTAATGCACTTTTCTCCCAGCAAATACACTGTTTCTAAGGAAATGGGAACACACTGAGGAGACACTTGTGGGAGCTACTGTGACTAAAACTGAGCTTCCCTACGCACAGGGAAGCAAGAGAAATGCTGATTTCATCAAGCCTAGTTACATACTCAGAATCTGTTCTACTGCGCAAA
The DNA here is from genome assembly GCF_964271855.1 of Acomys minous. Taxonomy (NCBI): domain Eukaryota; kingdom Metazoa; phylum Chordata; class Mammalia; order Rodentia; family Muridae; genus Acomys; species Acomys minous. Next base: position 125,917 of record NW_028182130.1, read on the forward strand.
TAGGCATGTCTCTTTAGGCAAAAAACTCATTTCTGACAAAGTTGCCCAAATGCATCTCAGACGTGTCTAACTTGTTCCCTGAGTTAGAAAACGTCGAGAAACGGTCATTTCGGCTAGCGCTGTGCTTCTACCCATTTATTTGCTGAACGGTGAAAGCGTACAGTAATGCACTTTTCTCCCAGCAAATACACTGTTTCTAAGGAAATGTGAACACACTGAGGAGACAATTGTGGGAGCTACTGTGACTAAAACTGAGCTTCCCTACGCACAGGGAAGCAAGAGAAATGCTGATTTCATCAAGCCCAGTTACATACTCAGAATCTGTACTACTGCGCAAATAGGCACGTCTCTTTAGGCATAAAACTCATTTCTGAGAAAGTTGCCCAAATGCATCTCAGAAGTGTGCAACTTGTTCCCTGAGTAAGAAAACGTCGAGAAACGGTCGTTTCTGCTAGCGCTGTGCTTCTACACATGTATTTGCTGAACGGTGAAAGCGCACAGTAATGAACTTTTCTCCCAGCAAATACACTGTTTCTAAGGAAATGGGAACACACTGAGGAGACACTTGTGGCAGCTACTGTGACTAAAACTGAGCTCCCTACGCAGAGGGAAGCAAGAGAAATACTGATTTCATCAACCCCAATTACATACACAGAATCGGTACTACTGCCCAAATAGGCAAAACAAGTGCGTTCTAAAGCATGTGTCTTTAGTCAAAAAACTCATTTCTGACAAAGTTGCCCAAATGCATGTCAGAAGTGTGCAACTTGTTCCCTGAGTTAGAAAACGTCCAGAAACGGTCGTTTCTGCTAGCGCTGTGCTTCTACACATGTATTTGCTGAACGGTGAAAGCGCAGAGTAATGCACTTTTCTCCCAGCAAATACACTGTTTCTAAGGAAATGGGAACACACTGAGGAGACCCTTGTGGGAGCTACTGTGACTAAAACTGAGCTTCCTTATGCACAGGGAAGCAAGCGAAATGCTGATTTCATCAAGCCCAGTTACATACTCAGAATCTGTACTACTGCGCAAATAGGCAAAACAAGTGCGTTCAAAAGCAAGTCTCTTTAGGCAAAAAACTCATTTCTGACAAAGTTGCCCAAATGCATCTCAGAAGTGTGCAACTTGTTCCCTGAGTTTGAAAACGTCGAGAAACGGTCGTTTCTGCTAGCGCTGTGCTTCTACACATGTATTTGCTGAACGGTGAAAGCGCACAGTAATGCACTTTTCTCCCAGCAAATACACTGTTTCTAAGGAAATGGGAACACACTGAGGAGACACTTGTGGGAGCTACTGTGACTAAAACTGAGCTTCCCTACGCACAGGGAAACAAGAGAAATGCTGATTTCATCAAGCCCAGTTACATACTCAGAATCTGTACTACTGCGCAAACAGGCACGTCTCTTTAGGCATAAAACTCATTTCTGACAAAGTTGCCCAAATGCATCTCAGAAGTGTGCAACTTGTTCCCTGAGTTAGAAAACGTCGAGAAACGGTCGTTTCTGCTAGCGCTGTGCTTCTACACATGTATTTGCTGAACGGTGAAAGCGCACAGTAATGCACTTTTCTCCCAGCAAATACACTGTTTCTGTGGAAATGGGAACACACTGAGGAGACACTTGTGGGAGCTACTGTGACTAAAACTGAGCTTCCCTACGCACAGGGAAGCAAGAGAAATGCTGATTTCATCAAGCCCAGTTACATACTCAGAATCTGTACTACTGCGCAAATAGGCATGTCTCTTTAGGCAAAAAACTCATTTCTGACAAAGTTGCCCAAATGCATCTCAGACGTGTGTAACATGTTCCCTTAGTTAGAAAACGTCGAGAAACGGTCGCTTCTGCTAGCGCTGTGCTTCTACACATGTATTTGCTGAACGGTGAAAGCGCACAGTAATGCACTTTTCTCCCAGCAAATACACTGTTTCTAAGGAAATGGGAACACACTGAGGAGACCCTTGTGGGAGCTACTGTGACTAAAACTGAGCTTCCTTATGCACAGGGAAGCAAGTGAAATGCTGATTTCATCAAGCCCAGTTACATACTCAGAATCTGTACTACTGCGCAAATAGGCAAAACAAGTGCGTTCTAAAGCACGTCTCTTTAGGCAAAAAACTCATTTCTGACAAAGTTGCCCAAATGCATCTCAGAAGTGTGCAACTTGTTCCCTGAGTTAGAAAACGTCGAGAAACGGTCGTTTCTGCTAGCGCTGTGCTTCTACACATGTATTTGCTGAACGGTGAAACTGCACAGTAATGCACTTTTCTCCCAGCAAATACACTGTTTCTAAGGAAATGGGAACACACTGAGGAGACACTTGTGGGAGCTACTGTGACTAAAACTGAGCTTCCCTTCGCACAGGGAAGCAAGAGAAATGCTGATTTTATCACGCCCAGTTACATACTCAGAATCTGTACTACTGCGCAAATAGGCATGTCTCTTTAGGCAAAAAACTCATTTCTGACAAAGTTGCCCAAATGCATCTCAGACGTGTGTAACTTGTTCCCTGAATTAGAAAACGTCGAGAAACGGTCATTTCTGCTAGCGCTGTGCTTCTACACATTTATTTGCTGAACGGTGAAAGCGCACAGTAATGCACTTTTCTCCCAGCAAATACACTGTTTCTAAGGAAATGGGAACACACTGAGGAGACACTTGTGGGAGCTACTGTGACTAAAACTGAGCTTCCCTACGCACAGGGAAGCAAGAGGAATGCTGATTTCATCAAGCCCAGTTACATACTCAGAATCTGTACCACTGCGCAAATAGGCATGTCTCTTAAGGCAAAAAACTCATTTCTGACAAAGTTGCCCAAATGCATGTCAGAAGTGTGCAACTTGTTCCCTGAGTTAGAAAACGTCGAGAAACGGTCGTTTCTGCTGGCGCTGTGCTTCTACACATGTATTTGCTGAACGGTGAAAGCACACAGTAATGCACTTTTCTCCCAGCAAATACACTGTTTCAAAGGAAATGGGAACACACTGAGGAGACACTTGTGGGAGCTACTGTGACTAAAACTGAGCTTCCCTACGCACAGGGAAGCAAGAGAAATGCTGATTTCATCAAGCCCAGTTACATACTCAGAATCTGTACTTCTGCGCAAATAGGCAAAACAAGTGCGTTCTAAAGCACGTCTCTTTAGGCAAAAAACTCATTTCTGACAAAGTTGCCCAAAAGCATCTCAGAAGTGTGCAACTTGTTCCCTGAGTTAGAAAACGTTGAGAAACGGTCGTTTCTGCTAGCTCTCTGCTTCTACACATGTATTTGCTGAACGGTGAAGGCGCACAGTAATGAACTTTTCTCCCAGCAAATACACTGTTTCTAAGGAAATGGGAACACACTGAGGAGACACTTGTGGCAGCTACTGTGACTAAAACTGAGCTCCCTACGCAGAGGGAAGCAAGAGAAATACTGATTTCATCAACCCCAATTACATACACAGAATCGGTACTACTGCCCAAATAGGCAAAACAAGTGCGTTCTAAAGCATGTGTCTTTAGTCAAAAAACTCATTTGTGACAAAGTTGCCCAAATGCATGTCAGAAGTGTGCAACTTGTTCCCTGAGTTAGAAAACGTCCAGAAACGGTCGTTTCTGCTAGCGCTGTGCTTCTACACATGTATTTGCTGAACGGTGAAAGCGCAGAGTAATGCACTTTTCTCCCAGCAAATACACTGTTTCTAAGGAAATGGGAACACACTGAGGAGACCCTTGTGGGAGCTACTGTGACTAAAACTGAGCTTCCTTATGCACAGGGAAGCAAGCGAAATGCTGATTTCATCAAGCCCAGTTACATACTCAGAATCTGTACTACTGCGCAAATAGGCAAAACAAGTGCGTTCAAAAGCAAGTCTCTTTAGGCAAAAAACTCATTTCTGACAAAGTTGCCCAAATGCATCTCAGAAGTGTGCAACTTGTTCCCTGAGTTTGAAAACGTCGAGAAACGGTCGTTTCTGCTAGCGCTGTGCTTCTACACATGTATTTGCTGAACGGTGAAAGCGCACAGTAATGCACTTTTCTCCCAGCAAATACACTGTTTCTAAGGAAATGGGAACACACTGAGGAGACACTTGTGGGAGCTACTGTGACTAAAACTGAGCTTCCCTACGCACAGGGAAACAAGAGAAATGCTGATTTCATCAAGCCCAGTTACATACTCAGAATCTGTACTACTGCGCAAATAGGCACGTCTCTTTAGGCATAAAACTCATTTCTGACAAAGTTGCCCAAATGCATCTCAGAAGTGTGCAACTTGTTCCCTGAGTTAGAAAACGTCGAGAAACGGTCGTTTCTGCTAGCGCTGTGCTTCTACACATGTATTTGCTGAACGGTGAAAGCGCACAGTAATGCACTTTTCTCCCAGCAAATACACTGTTTCTGTGGAAATGGGAACACACTGAGGAGACACTTGTGGGAGCTACTGTGACTAAAACTGAGCTTCCCTACGCACAGGGAAGCAAGAGAAATGCTGATTTCATCAAGCCCAGTTACATACTCAGAATCTGTACTACTGCGCAAATAGGCATGTCTCTTTAGGCCAAAAACTCATTTCTGACAAAGTTGCCCAAATGCATCTCAGACGTGTGTAACATGTTCCCTTAGTTAGAAAACGTCGAGAAACGGTCGCTTCTGCTAGCGCTGTGCTTCTACACATGTATTTGCTGAACGGTGAAAGCGCACAGTAATGCACTTTTCTCCCAGCAAATACACTGTTTCTAAGGAAATGGGAACACACTGAGGAGACCCTTGTGGGAGCTACTGTGACTAAAACTGAGCTTCCTTATGCACAGGGAAGCAAGTGAAATGCTGATTTCATCAAGCCCAGTTACATACTCAGAATCTGTACTACTGCGCAAATAGGCAAAACAAGTGCGTTCTAAAGCACGTTTCTTTAGGCAAAAAACTCATTTCTGACAAAGTTGCCCAAATGCATGTCAGAAGTGTGCAACTTGTTCCCTGAGTTAGAAAACGTCGAGAAACGGTCGTTTCTGCTAGCGCTGTGCTTCTACATATGTATTTGCTGAACGGTGAAAGCGCACAGTAATGCACTTTTCTCCCAGCAGATACACTGTTTCTAAGGAAATGGGAACACACTGAGGAGACCCTTGTGGGAGCTACTGTGACTAAAACTGAGCTTCCTTATGCACAGGGAAGCAAGTGAAATGCTGATTTCATCAAGCCCAGTTACATACTCAGAATCTGTACTACTGCGCAAATAGGCAAAACAAGTGCGTTCTAAAGCACGTCTCTTTAGGCAAAAAACTCATTTCTGACAAAGTTGCCTAAAAGCATCTCAGAAGTGTGCAACTTGTTCCCTGAGTTAGAAAACGTCGAGAAACGGTCGTTTCTGCTAGCGCTGTGCTTCTACACATGTATTTGCTGAACAGTGAAAGCGCACAGTAATGCACTTTTCTCCCAGCAAATACACTGTTTCTAAGGAAATGGGAACACACTGAGGAGACACTTGTGGGAGCTACTGTGACTAAAACTGAGCTTCCCTACGCACAGGGAAGCAAGAGAAATGCTGATTTCATCAAGCCCAGTTACATACTCAGAATCTGTACTACTGCGCAAATAGGCACGTCTCTTTAGGCATAAAACTCATTTCTGACAAAGTTGCCCAAATGCATCTCAGAAGTGTGCAACTTGTTCCCTGAGTTAGAAAACGTCGAGAAACGGTCGTTTCTGCTAGCGCTCTGCTTCTACACATGTATTTGCTGAACGGTGAAAGCGCACAGTAATGCACTTTTCTCCCAGCAAATACACTGTTTCTAAGGAAATGGGAACACACTGAGGAGACACTTGTGGCAGCTACTGTGACTAAAACTGAGCTTCCCTACGCAGAGGGAAGCAAGAGAAATACTGATTTCATCAACCCCAATTACATACACAGAATCGGTACTACTGCCCAAATAGGCAAAACAAGTGCGTTCTAAAGCACGTTTCTTTAGGCAAAAAACTCATTTCTGACAAAGTTGCCCAAATGCATGTCAGAAGTGTGCAACTTGTTCCCTGAGTTAGAAAACGTCGAGAAACGGTCGTTTCTGCTAGCGCTGTGCTTCTACATATGTATTTGCTGAACGGTGAAAGCGCACAGTAATGCACTTTTCTCCCAGCAAATACACTGTTTCTAAGGAAATGGGAACACACTGAGGAGACCCTTGTGGGAGCTACTGTGACTAAAACTGAGCTTCCTTATGCACAGGGAAGCAAGTGAAATGCTGATTTCATCAAGCCCAGTTACATACTCAGAATCTGTACTACTGCGCAAATAGGCAAAACAAGTGCGTTCTAAAGCACGTCTCTTTAGGCAAAAAACTCATTTCTGACAAAGTTGCCTAAAAGCATCTCAGAAGTGTGCAACTTGTTCCCTGAGTTAGAAAACGTCGAGAAACGGTCGTTTCTGCTAGCGCTGTGCTTCTACACATGTATTTGCTGAACAGTGAAAGCGCACAGTAATGCACTTTTCTCCCAGCAAATACACTGTTTCTAAGGAAATGGGAACACACTGAGGAGACACTTGTGGGAGCTACTGTGACTAAAACTGAGCTTCCCTACGCACAGGGAAGCAAGAGAAATGCTGATTTCATCAAGCCCAGTTACATACTCAGAATCTGTACTACTGCGCAAATAGGCACGTCTCTTTAGGCATAAAACTCATTTCTGACAAAGTTGCCCAAATGCATCTCAGAAGTGTGCAACTTGTTCCCTGAGTTAGAAAACGTCGAGAAACGGTCGTTTCTGCTAGCGCTCTGCTTCTACACATGTATTTGCTGAACGGTGAAAGCGCACAGTAATGCACTTTTCTCCCAGCAAATACACTGTTTCTAAGGAAATGGGAACACACTGAGGAGACACTTGTGGCAGCTACTGTGACTAAAACTGAGCTTCCCTACGCAGAGGGAAGCAAGAGAAATACTGATTTCATCAACCCCAATTACATACACAGAATCGGTACTACTGCCCAAATAGGCAAAACAAGTGCGTTCTAAAGCACGTTTCTTTAGGCATAAAACTCATTTCTGACAAAGTTGCCCAAATGCATCTCAGAAGTGTGCAACTTGTTCCCTGAGTTAGAAAACGTCGAGAAACGGTCGTTTCTGCTAGCGCTGTGCTTCTACACATGTATTTGCTGAACGGTGAAAGCGCACAGTAATGCACTTTTCTCCCAGCAAATACACTGTTTCTAAGGAAACGGGAACACACTGAGGAGACACTTGTGGCAGCTACTGTGACTAAAACTGAGCGTCTCTACGCACAGGGAAGCAAGAGGAATGCTGGTTTCATCAAGCTCAGTTACATACTCAGAATCTGTACTACTGCGCGAATAGGCAAAACAAGTGCGTTCTAAAGCACGTCTCTTTAGGCAAAAACCTCATTTCTGACAAAGTTGCCCAAATGCATCTCAGAAGTGTGCAACTTATTCGCTGAGTTAGAAAACGTCGAGAAACGGTCGTTTCTGCCAGCGCTGTGCTTCTACATATGTATTGGCTGAACGGTGAAAGCGCACAGTAATGCACTTTTCTCCCAGCAAATACACTGTTTCTAAGGAAATGGGAACACACTGAGGAGACACTTGTGGGAGCTACTGTGACTAAAACTGAGCTTCCCTACGCACAGGGAAGCAAGAGAAATGCTGATTTCATCAAGCCCAGTTACATACTCAGAATCTGTACTACTGCGCAAATAGGCATGTCTCTTTAGGCAAAAAACTCATTTCTGACAAAGTTGCCCAAATGCATCTCAGACGTGTGTAACTTGTTCCCTGAGTTAGAAAATGTCGAGAAACGGTCACTTCGGCTAGCGCTGTGCTTCTACACATTTATTTGCTGAACGGTGAAAGCGCACAGTAATGCAATTTTCTCCCAGCAAATACACTGTTTCTAAGGAAATGGGAACACACTGAGGAGACACTTGTGGGAGCTACTGTGACTAAAACTGAGCTTCCCTACGCACAGGGAAGCAAGAGGAATGCTGATTTCATCAAGCCCAGTCACATACTCAGAATCTGTACTACTGCGCAAATAGGCATGTCTCTTCAGGCAAAAAACTCATTTCTGACAAAGTTGCCAAAATGCATTTCAGAAGTGTGCAACTTCTTCCCTGAATTAGAAAACGTCGAGAATCGGTCGTTTCTGCTAGCGCTGTGCTTCTACACATGTATTTGCTGAACAGTGAAAGCGCACAGTAATGCACTTTTCTCCCAGCAGATACACTGTTTCAAAGGAAATGGGAACACACTGAGGAGACACTTGTGGGAGCTACTGTGACTAAAACTGAGCTTCCCTACGCAGAGGGAAGCAAGAGAAATGCTGATTTCATCAAGCCCAGTTACATACTCAGAATCTGTACTACTGCGCAAATAGGCACGTCTCTTTAGGCATAAAACTCATTTCTGACAAAGTTGCCCAAATGCATCTCAGAAGTGTGCAACTTGTTCCCTGAGTTAGAAAACGTCGAGAAACGGTCGTTTCTGCCAGCGCTGTGCTTCTACACATGTATTTGCTGAACGGTGAAAGCGCACAGTAATGCACTTTTCTCCCAGCAAATACACTGTTTCTAAGGAAATGGGAACACACTGAGGAGACACTTGTGGCAGCTACTGTGACTAAAACTGAGCTTCCCTACACAGAGGGAAGCAAGAGAAATGCTGATTTCATCAACCCCAGTTACATACACAGAATCTGTACTACTGCCCAAATAGGCAAAACAAGTGCGTTCTAAAGCACGTTCCTTTAGGCAAAAAACTCATTTCTGACAAAGTTGCCCAAATGCATCTCAGAAGTGTGCAACTTGTTACCTGAGTTAGAAAACGTCGAGAAACGGTCGTTTCTGATAGCGCTGTGCAAAACTAGTGCATGTCTCTTTAGGCAAAAAATCTGCTGTCAGAAATGAGTTTTTTGCCCTAAGACACATGCCTATTTGGGCAGTAGTACAGTTTCTGAGTATGTAACTGGGCTTGATGAAATCAGCATTCCTCTTGCTTATCTGTGCGTAGGGAAGCTCAGTTTTAGTCACAGTAGCTCCCACAAGTGTCTCCTCAGTGTGTTCCCATTTCCTTAGAAACAGTGTATTTGCTGGGAGAAAAGTGCATTACTGTGCGCTTTCACCGTTCAGCAAATACATGTGTTGAAGCACAGCACTAGCAGAAACGACCGTTTCTCGACCTTTTCTAACTCAGGGAACAAATTGCACACTTCTGAGATGCATTTGTGCAACTTTGCCAGAAATGAGTTTTATGCCTAAAGAGACATGCATATTTGTTCAGTAGTACAGATTCTGAGTATGTAACTGGGCTTGATGAAATCAGCATTTCTCTTGCTTCCCTGTGCATAGGGAAGCTCAGTTTTAGTCACAGTAGCTCCCACAAGTGTCTCCTCAGTGTGTTCCCATTTCCTTAGAAACAGTGTATTTGCTGGGAGAAAAGTGCATTACTGTGCGCTTTCACCGTTCAGCAAATACATGTGTTGAAGCACAGCACTAGCAGAAACGACCGTTTCTTGACCTTTTCTAAATCAGGGAACAAGATGCACACTTCTGAGATGCATTTGGGCAACTTTGTCAGAAATGAGTTTTATGCCTAAAGAGACATGCCTCTTTGCGCAGTAGTACAGATTCTGAGTATGTAACTGGGCTTGATGAAATCACATGTCTCCTCCTTCCCTGTGCATAGGGAAGCTCAGTTTTAGTCACAGTAGCTCCCACAAGTGTATCCTCAGTGTGTTCCCATTTCCTTAGAAACAGTGTATTTGCTGGGAGAAAAGTGCATTACTGTGCGCTTTCACCGTTCAGCAAATACATGTGTAGAAGCACAGCACTAGCAGAAACGACCGTTTCTCGATGTTTTCCAACTCACGGAACAAGTTGCACACTTCTGAGATGCACTTGGGCAACTTTGTCAGAAATTTATTTTTTTGCCTAAAGAGACATGCTTTAGAACGCACTAGTTTTGCCTATTTGCGCAGTAGTACAGATTCTGAGTATGTAACTGGGCTTGATGAAATCAGCAATTCTCCTCCTTCCCTGTGCGTAGGGAAGCTCAGTTATAGTCACAGTAGCCCTCACAAGTGTCTCCTCAGTGTGTTCCCATTTCCTTAGAAACAGTGTATTTGCTGGGAGAAAAGTGCATTACTGTGCGCTTTCACCGTTCAGCAAATACATGTGTAGAAGCACAAAGCTAGCAGAAACGACGGTTTCTCGACGTTTTCTAACTCAGGGAACAAGTTGCACACGTCTGAGATGCATTTGGGCAACTTTGTCAGAAATGAGTTTTTTGCCTAAAGAGACATGCCTATTTGCGCAGTAGTACAGATTCTGAGTATGTAACTGGGCTTGATGAAATCAGCATTTCTCTTGCTTCCTGTGCGTAGGGAAGCTCAGTTTTAGTCACAGTAGCTCCCACAAGTGTCTCCTCAGTGTGTTCCCATTTCCTTAGAAACAGTATATGTGCTGGAGAAAAGTGCATTACTGTGCGATTTCACCGTTCAGCAAATACATGTGTAGAAGCACAGCGCTAGCAGAAACGACCGTTTCTAGACGTTTTCCAACTCAGGGAACAAGTTGCACACTTCTGAGATGCATTTGGGCAACTTTGTCAGAAATGAGTTTTTTGCCTAAAGAGACGTGCTTTAGAACGCACTTGTTTTGCCTATTTGCGCAGTAGTACAGATTCTGAGTATGTAACTGGGCTTGATGAAATCAGCAGTTTTCTTCCATCCCTGTGCGTAGGGAAGCTCAGTTTTAGTCACTTTAGCTCCCACAAGTGTCTCCTCAGTGTGTTCCCATTTCCTTAGTAACAGTGTATTTGCTGGGAGAAAAGTGCATTACTGTGCGCTTTCACCGTTCAGGAAATACATATGTAGAAGCACAGCGCTAGGAGAAACGATTGTTTCTCGAGGTTTTCTAACTCAGGGAACAAGTTACACACTTCTGAGATGCATTTTGGCAACTTTGTCAGAAATGACTTTTTTGCCTTAAGAGACATGTCAATTTGCGCAGTAGTACAGATTCTGATTATGTATCTGGGCTGGATGAAATCAGCATTTCTCTTGCTTCCCTGTGTGTAGAGAAGCTCAGTTTTAGTCTCAGTAGCTCCCACAAGTGTCTCCTCAGTGTGTTCCCATTTCCTTAGAAACAGTGTATTTGCTGGGAGAAAAGTGCATTACTGTGCGCTTTCACCGTTCAGCAAATACATGTGTAGAAGCACAGCGCTAGGAGAAACGACCGTTTCTCGACGTTTCCTAACTCAGGGAACAAGTTACACACGTCTGAGATGCATTTGGGCAACTTTGTCAGAAATGAGTTTTTTGCCTAAAGAGACATGCCTATTTGGGCAGTAGTACAGATTCTGAATATGTAACTGGGCTTGATGAAATCAGCATTTCTCTTGCTTCCCTGTGCGTAAGGAAGCTCCGTTTTAGTCACAGTAGCTCCCACAAGTGTCTCCTCAGTGTGTTCCCAGTTCCTTAGAAACAGTGTATTTGCTTGGAGAAAAGTGCATTACTGTGCACTTTCACCGTTCAGCAAATACATGTGTAGAAGCACAGCGCTAGCAGAAATGACCGTTTATTGACGTTTTCTAACTCAGGGAACAAGTTGCACACTTCTGAGATGCATTTGGGCAACTTTGTCAGAAATGAGTTTTTTGCCTAAACAGACGTGCTTTAGAACGCACTAGTTTTGCCTCTTTGCGCAGTAGTACAGATTCTGAGTATGTAACAGGGCTTGATGAAATCAGCATTTCTCTTGCTTCCCTGAGCGTAGGGAAGCTCACTTTTAGTCACTTTAGCTCCCACAAGTGTCTCCTCAGTGTGTTCCCATTTCCTTAGTAACAGTGTATTTGCTGGGAGAAAAGTGCATTATTGTGCGCTTTCACCGTTCAGGAAATACATATGTAGAAGCACAGCGCTAGCAGAAACGATTGTTTCTCGAAGTTTTTTAACTCAGGGAACAAGTTGCACACTTCTGAGATGCATTTGGGCAACATTGTCAGAAATGACTTTTTTGCCTAAAGAGACATGCCTATTTGCGCAGTAGTACAGATTCTGAGTATGTAACTGGGCTTGATGAAATCAGCATTTCTCTTGCTTCCCTGTGCGTAGGGAAGCTCAGCTTTAGAAACAGTAGCTCCCACAAGTGTCTCCTCAGTGTGTTCCCATTTCCTTAAAACAGTGTATTTGCTGGGAAAAAAGTGCATTACTGTGCCATTCACCGTTAAGCAAATACATGTGTAGAAGCACAGCGCTAGCAGAAATGACCGTTTCTCGATGTTTTCTAACTCAGGGAACAAGTTGCACACTTCTGAGATGCATTTGGGCATCTTTGTCAGAAATGACTTTTTTGCCTAAAGAGACATGCCTATTTGCGCAGTAGTACAGATTCTGAGTATGTAACTGGGCTTGATGAAATCAGCATTTCTCCTCCTTCCCTGTGCATAGGGAAGCTCAGTTTTAGTCACAGTAGCTCCCACAAGGGTCTCCTCAGTGTGTTCCCATTTCCTTAGAAACAGTGTATTTGTTGGGAGAAAAGTGCATTACTGTGCGCTTTCACCGTTCAGCAAATACATGTGTAGAAGCACAGCGCTAGCAGAAATGACCGTTTCTCGATGTTTTCTAACTCAGGGAACAAGTGTCACACTTCTGAGATGCATTTGGGCAACTTTGTCAGAAATGAGTTTTTTGCCTAAAGAGACATGCCTATTTGGGCAGTAGTACAGATTCTGAGTATGTAACTGGGCTTGATGAAATCAGCATTTCTCTTGCTTCCCTGTGCGTAGGGAAGCTCAGTTTTAGTCACAGTAGCTCCCACAAGTGTCTCCTCAGTGTGTTCCCATTTCCTTAGAAACAGTGTATTTGCTGGGAGAAAAGTGCATTACTGTGCGCTTTCACCGTTCAGCAAAGACATGTGTAGAAGCACAGCGCTAGCAGAAACGACCGTTTCTCGACGTTTTCTAACTCAGGGAACAAGTTTCGCACTTCTGAGATGCATTTGGGCAACTTTGTCAGAAATGAGTTTTTTGCCTAAAGAAACGTGCTTTAGAACGCACTAGTTTTTCCTCTTTGCGCAGTAGTACAGATTCTGAGTATGTAACTGGGCTTGATGAAATCAGCATTTCCCTTGCTTCCCTGTGAGTAGGGAAGCTCAGTTTTAGTCACAGTAGCTCCCACAAGTGTCTCCTCAGTGTATCCCGATTTTCTTAGAAACAATGTATTTGCTGGGAGAAAAGTATATTACTGTGCGCTTTCACCGTTCAGCAAATACATGTGTAGAAGCACAGCGCTGGCAGAAACGACCGTTTCTCGACGTTTTCTCACTCTGGGTACAAGTTGCAGACTTCTGAGATGCATTTTGGCAACTTTGTCAGAAATGAGTTCTTTGCCTAAAGAGACATGCCTATTTGCGCAGTAGTACAGATTCTGAGTATGTAACTGGGCTTGATGAAATCAGCATTTCTCTTGCTTCCCTGTGCGTAGGGAAGCTCAGTTTTAGTCACAGTAGCTCCCACAAGTGTCTCCTCAGTGTGTTCCCATTTCCTTAGAAACAGTGTATTTGCTGGGAGAAAAGTGCATTACTGTGCGCTTTCACTGTTCAGCAAATACATGTGTAGAAGCACAGCGCTAGCAGAAACGACTGTTTCTCGACGTTTTCTAACTCAGGGAACAAGTTGCACACTTCTGAGATGCATTTGGGCAACTTTGTCAGAAATGAGCTTTTTGCCTAAAGCGACGTGCTTTTGAACGCACTAGTTTTGCCTCTTTGCGCAGTAGTACAGATTCTGAGTATGTAACTGGGCTTGATGAAATCAGCATTTCTCTTGCTTCCCTGTGCATAGGGAAGCTCAGTTTTAGTCACAGTATCTCCCACGAGTGTCTCCTCAGTGTGTTCCCAGTTCCTCAGAAACAGTGTATTTGCTGGGAGAAAAGTGCATTACTGTGCGCTTTCACCGTTCAGCAAATACATGTGTAGAAGCACAGCACTAGCAGAAACGACCGTTTCTCGATGTTTTCTAACTCAGGGAACAAGTTGTAGACTTCTGAGATGCATTTGGGCAACTTTCTCAGGAATGAGTTTTATGCCTAAAGAGACGTGCCTATTTGCGCAGTAGTACAGATTCTGAGTATCTAACTGGGCTTGATGAAATCAGCATTTCTCTTGCTTCCCTGTGCCTTGGGAAGCTCAGTTTTAGTCACAGTAGCTCCCACAAGTGTCTCCTCAGTGTGTTCCCATTTCCTTAGAAACAGTGTATTTGCTGGGAGAAAAGTGCATTACTGTGCGCTTTCACCATTCAGCAAATACATGTGTAGAAGCACAGCGCTAGCAGAACCGATTGTTTCTCGACGTTTTCTAACTCAGGGAACAAGTTGCACACTTCTGAGATGCATTTGGGCAACTTTGTCAGAAATGAGTTTTTTGCCTAAAGAGACGTGCCTATTTGCGCTGTAGTACAGATTCTGAGTATGTAACTAGGCTTGATGAAATCAGTATTTCTCTTGCTTCACTGTACGTAGGGAAGCTCAGTTTTAGTCATAGTAGCTCCCACCAGTGTCTCCTCAGGGTTTTACTATCCTTAGAAACAGTGTATTTGCTTGGAGAAAATTGCATTAGTGTGTGCATTCACCGTTCAGCAAATACATGAGTAGAAGCACAGCGCTAGCAGAAAAGACCGTTTCTCGACGTTTTCTAACTCAGGGAACAAGTTGCACACTTCTGAGATGCATTTGGGCAATTTTGTCAAAAATGAGTTTTTTGCCTTAAGAGACATGCCTATTTACGCAGTAGTACAGATTCTGAGTATGTAACTGGGCTTGATGAAATCAGCATTTCTCTTGCTTCCTTGGGCGTAGGGAAGCTCAGTTTTAGTCACAGTAGCTCCCACAAGTGTCTCCTCAGTGTGTTCCCATTTTCATAAAAACAGTGTATTTTCTGGGAGAAAAGTGCATTACTGTGCGCTTTCACCGTTCAGCAAATACATGGGTAGAAGCACAGCGCTAGCAGAAACGACCGTTTCTCGACGTTTTCTAACTCAGGGAACAAGTTGCACACTTCTGAGATGCATTTGGGCAACTTTGTCAGAAATGAGTTTTATGCCTAAAGAGACGTGCCTATTTGCGCAGTAGTACAGATTCTGAGTATGTAACTGGGCTTGATGAAATCAGCATTTCTCCTCCTTCCCTGTGCGTAGGGAAGCTCAGTTTTAGTCACAGTAGCACCCACAAGTGTCTCCTCAGTGTGTTCCCATTTCCTTAGAAACAGTGTATTTGCAGGGAGAAAAGTGCATTACTGTGCGCTTTCACCGTTCAGCAAATACATATGTAGAAGCACAGCGCAAGCAGAAACGATTGTTTCTCGACGATTTCTACCTCAGGGAACAAGTTGCACACTTCTGAGATGCATTTGGGCAACTTTGTCAGAAATGAGTTTTATGCCTAAAGAGACGTGCCTATTTGCGCAGTAGTACAGATTCTGAGTATGTAACTGGGCTTGATGAAATCAGCATTTCTCTTGCTTCCCTGGGCGTAGGGAAGCTCAGTTTTAGTCACAGTAGCTCCCACAATTGTCTCCTCAGTGTGTTCCTATTTCCTTAGAAACAGTGTATTTGCTGGGAGAAAAGTGCATTACTGTGCGCTTTCACCATTCAGCAAATACATGTGTAGAAGCACAGCGCTAGCAGAAACGACCGTTTCTCGACGTATTCTAACTCAGGGAACAAGTTGCACACTTCTGAGATGCATTTGGGCAACTTTGTCAGAAATGAGTTTTTTGCCTAAAGAGACGTGCTTTAGAACACACTTGTTTTGCCTATTTGCCCAGTAGTACAGATTCTGAGTATGTAACTGGGATTGATGAAATCAGTATTTCTCTTGCTTCCCTGTGCGTAGGGAAGCTCAGTTTTAGTCACAGTAGCTACCACAAGTGTCTCCTCAGTGTATTCCCATTTCCTTAGAAACAGTGTATTTGCTGGGAGAAAAGTGCATTACTGTGCGCTTTCACCGTTCAGGAAATACATGTATAGAAGCACAGCACTAGCAGAAACGACCGTTTCTCGACGTTTTCTAACTCAGGGAACAAGTTTCGCACTTCTGAGATGCATTTGGGCAACTTTGTCAGAAATGAGTTTTTTGCCTAAAGAGACGTGCTTTAGAACGCACTAGTTTTTCCTCTTTGCGCAGTAGTACAGATTCTGAGTATGTAACTGGGCTTGATGAAATCAGCATTTCCCTTGCTTCCCTGTGCATAGGGAAGCTCAATTTTAGTCACAGTAGCTCCCACAAGTGTCTCCTCAGTGTATCCCGATATTCTTAGAAACAGTGTATTTGCTGGGAGAAAAGTACATTAATGTGCGCTTTCACCGTTCAGCAAATACATGTGTAGAAGCACAGCGCTGGCAGAAACGACCGTTTCTCGACGTTTTCTCACTCAGGGTACAAGTTGCACACTTCTGAGATGCATTTTGGCAACTTTGTCAGAAATGAGTTTTTTGCCTAAAGAGACATGCCTATTTGCGCACTAGTACAGATTCTGAGTATGTAACTGGGCTTGATGAAATCAGCATTTCTCTTGCTTCCCTGTGCGATGGGAAGCTCAGTTTTAGTCACAGTAGCTCCCACAAGTGTCTCCTCAGTGTGTTCCCATTTCCTTAGAAACAGTGTATTTGCTGGGAGAAAAGTGCATTACTGTGCGCTTTCAATGTTCAGCAAATACATGTGTAGAAGCACAGCGCTGGCCGAAACGACCGTTTCTCGACGTTTTCTAACTCAGGGTACAAGTTGCACACTTCTGAGATGCATTTGGGCAACTTTGTCAGAAATGAGTTTTTTGCCTAAAGAGACATGCCTATTTGCGCAGTAGTACAGATTCTGAGTATGTAACTGGGCTTGATGAAATCAGCATTTCTCTTGTTTCCCTGTGCGTTGGGATGCTCAGTTTTAGTCACAGTAGCTCCCACAAGTGTCTCCTCAGTGTGTTCCCATTTCCTTAGAAACAGTGTATTTGCTGGGAGAAAAGTGCATTACTGTGTGCTTTCACCGTTCAGCAAATACATGTGTAGAAGCACAGCGCTAGCAGAAACGACCGTTTCTCGACGTTTTCTAACTCAGGGAACAAGTTGCACACTTCTGAGATGCATTGGGGCAACTTTGTCAGAAATGAGTTTTTTGCCTAAAGAGACGTGCTTTAGAACGCACATGTTTTGCCTCTTTGCGCAGTAGTACAGATTCTGAGTATGTAACTGGGCTTGATGAAATCAGCATTTTTCTTGCTTCCCTGTGCATAGGGAAGCTCAGTTTTAGTCACAGTAGCTCCCACAAGTGTCTCCTCAGTGTGTTCCCATTTCCTTAGAAACAGTGTATTTGGTGGGAGAAAAGTGCATTACTGTGCGCTTTCACCGTTCAGCAAATACATGTGTAGAAGCACAGCGCTAGCAGAAACGACCGTTTCTCGACGTTTTCTAACTCACGGAACAAGTTGCACACTTCTGAGATGCATTTGGGCAACTTTGTCAGAAATGAGTTTTTGCCTAAAGAGACATGCCTATTTGCGCAGTAGTACAGATTCTTAGTATGTAACTGGGCTTGATGAAATCAGCATTTCTCTTGCTTCCCTGTGCGTTGGGAAGCTCAGTTTTAGTCACAGTAGCTCCCACAAGTGTCTACTCATTGAGTTCCCATTTACATAGAAACAGTGTATTTGCTGGGAGAAAAGTGCATTACTGTGCGCTTTCACCGATCAGCAAATACATGTGTAGAAGCACAGCGCTAGCAGAAACGACCGTTTATCGACGTTTTCTAACTCAGGGAACAAGTTGCACACTTCTGAGATGCATTTGGGCAACTTTGTCAGAAATGAGTTTTTTGCCTAAAGAGACGTGCTTTAGAACGCACTAGTTTTTCCTAATTGCGCAGTAGTACAGATTCTGAGTATGTAACTGGGCTTGATGAAATCAGCATTTCTCTTGCATCCCTTTGCGTAGGGAAGCTCAGTTTTAGTCACAGTAGCTCCCACAAGTGTCTCCTCATTGTGTTCCGATTTCCTTAGAAACAGTGTATTTTCTGGGAGAAAAGTGCATTACTGTGCGCTTTCACCGCTCAGCAAATACATGTGTTGAAGCACAGCACTAGCAGAAACGACCGTTTCTCGACGTTTTCTAACTCAGGGAACAAGTTGCACACTTCTGAGATGCATTTGGGCAACTTTGTCAGAAATGAGTTTTATGTCTAAAGAGACATGCCTCTTTGCGCAGTAGTACAGATTCTGAGTATGTAACTGGGCTTGATAAAATCAGCATTTCTCCTCCTTCCCTGTGCGTAGGGAAGCTCTGTTTTAGTCACAGTAGCTCCCACAAGTGTCTCCTCAGTGTGTTCCCATTTCCACAGAAACAGTGTATTTGCTGGGAAAAAAGTGCATTACTGTGCGCTTTCACCGTTCAGCTAATACATGTGTAGAAGCACAGCGCTATCAGAAACGACCGTTTCTCTACCTTTCCTAACTCAGTGAACAAGTTGCACACTTCTGAGATGCATTTGGGCAACTTTGTCAGAAATGAGTTTTTTGCCTAAAGAGACATGCCTCTTTGCGCAGTAGTACAGATTCTGAGTATGTAACTGCGCTTGATGAAATCAGCACTTCTCTTGCTTCCCTGTGCATAGGGAAGCTCAGTTTAAGTCACAGTAGCTCCCACAAGTGTCTCCTCAGTGTTTTCCCATTTCCTTAGAAACAGTGTATTTGCTGGGAGAAAAGTGCATTACTGTGCGCTTTCACCGTTCAGCAAATACATGTGTAAAAGCACAGCGCTAGCAGAATCGACCGTTTCTCGACGTTTTCTAACTCAGGGAACAAGTTGCACACTTCTGAGATGCATTTGGGCAACTTTGTCAGAAATGAGTTTTATGCCTAAAGAGACGTGCCTATTTGCGCAGTAGTACAGATTCTGAGTATGTAACTGGGCTTGATGAAATCAGCATTTCTCTTGCTTCCCTGGGCGTAGGGAAGCTCAGTTTTAGTCACAGTAGCTCCCACAAGTGTCTCCTCAGTGTGTTCCTATTTCCTTAGAAACAGTGTATTTGCTGGGAGAAAAGTGCATTACTGTGCGCTTTCACCATTCAGCAAATACATGTGTAGAAGCACAGCGCTAGCAGAAACGACCGTTTCTCGACGTTTTCTAACTCAGGGAACAAGTTGCACACTTCTGAGATGCATTTGGGCAACTTTGTCAGAAATGAGTTTTTTGCCTAAAGAGAGGTGCTTTAGAACGAAGTTGTTTTGCCTATTTGCGCAGTAGTACAGATTCTGAGTATGTAACTGGGCTTGATGAAATCAGTATTTCTCTTGCTTCCCTGTGCGTAGGGAAGCTCAGTTTTAGTCACAGTAGCTCCCACAAGTGTCTCCTCAGTGTATTCCCATTTCCTTAGAAACAGTGTATTTGCTGGGAGAAAAGTGCATTACTGTGCGCTTTCACCGTTCAGCAAATACATGTGTAGAAGCACAGCGCTAGCAGAAACGACCGTTTCTCGACGTTTTCTAACTCAGGGAACAAGTTTCGCACTTCTGAGATGCATTTGGGCAACTTTGTCAGAAATGAGTTTTTTGCCTAAAGAGACGTGCTTTAGAACGCACTAGTTTTTCCTCTTTGCGCAGTAGTACAGATTCTGAGTATGTAACTGGGCTTGATGAAATCAGCATTTCCCTTGCTTCCCTGTGCGTAGGGAAGCTCAGTTTTAGTCACAGTAGCTCCCACAAGTGTCTCCTCAGTGTATCCCGATTTTCTTAGAAACAGTGTATTTGCTGGGAGAAAAGTACATTACTGTGCGCTTTCATCGTTCAGCAAATACATGTGTAGAAGCACAGCGCTAGCAGAAACGACCGTTTCTCGACGTTTTCTAACTCAGGGAACAAGTTTCGCACTTCTGAGATGCATTTGGGCAACTTTGTCAGAAATGAGTTTTATGCCTAAAGAGACATGCCTATTTGCGCAGTAGTACAGATTCTGAGTATGTAACTGGGCTTTATGAAATCAGCACTTCTCTTGCTTCCCTGTGCGTAGGGAAGTCCAGTTTTAGTCACAGTAGCTCCCACAAGTGTCTCCTCAGTGTGTTCCCATTTCCTTAGAAACAGTGTATTCGCTGGGAGACAAGTGCATTACTGTGCGCTTTCACCGTTCAGCAAATACATGTGTAGAAGCACAGCGCTAGCAGAAACGACCGTTTCTCGACGTTTTCTAACTCAGGGAACAAGTTGCACACTTCTGAGATGCATTTGGGCAACTTTGTCAGAAATGAGTTTTTTGCCTAAAGAGACGTGCTTTAGAACGCAGTAATATTGCCTATTTGCCCAGTAGTACAGATTCTGAGTATGTAACTGGGCTTGATGAAATCAGCATTTCTCCTCATTCCCTGTGCGTAGGGAAGCTCAGTTTTAGTCACAGTAGCTCCCACAAGTGTCTCCTCAGTGTGTTCCCATTTCCTTAGAAACAGTGTATTTGCTTGGAGAAAAGTGCATTACTGTGCGCTTTCACCGTTCAGCAAATACATGTGTTGAAGCACAGCACTAGCAGAAACGACCGTTTCTCGACGTTTTCTAACTCAGGGAACAAGTTGCACACTTCTGAGATGCATTTGGGCAAATTTGTCAGAAATGAGTTTTTTGCCTAAAGAGACGTGCTTTAGAACGTACTAGTTTTGCCTATTTGCGCAGTAGTAAAGATTCTGAGTATGTAACTGGGCTTGATGAAATCAGCATTTCTCCTCCTTCCCTGTGCGTAGGGAAGCTCAGTTTTAGTCACAGTAGCTCCCACAAGTGTCTCCTCAGTGTGTTCCCATTTCCTTAGAAACAGTGTATTTGCTTGGAGAAAAGTGCATTACTGTGCGCTTTCACCGTTCGAAAATACATGTGTAGAAGCACAGCGCTATCAAAACGACCGTTTCTCGACCTTTTCTAACTCAGGGAACAAGTTGCACACTTCTGAGATGCATTTGGGCAACTTTGTCAGAAATGAGTTTTTTGCCTAAAGAGACATGCCTATTTGCGCAGTAGTACAGATTCTGAGTATGTAACTGCGCTTGATGAAATCAGCATTTCTCTTGCTTCCCTGTGCATAGGGAAGCTCAGTTTTAGTCACAGTAGCTCCCACAAGTGTCTCCTCAGTGTGTTCCCAGTTCCTTAGAAACAGTGTATTTGCTGGGAGAAAAGAGCATTACTGTGCGCTTTCACCGTTCAGCAAATACATGTGTAGAAGCACAGCGCTAGCAGAAATGACCGTTTCTCGACGTTTTCTAACTCAGGGAACAAGTTGCACACTTCTGAGATGCATTTTGGCAACTTTGTCAGAAATGAATTTTTTGCCTAACGAGACATGCCTATTTGCGCAGTAGTACAGATTCTGAGTATGTAACTGGGCTAGATGAAATCAGCATTTCTCCTCCTTCCCTGTGCGTAGGGAAGCTCAGTTTTAGTCACAGTAGCTCCCACAAGTGTCTCCTCAGTGTGTTCCCATTTCCTTAGAAACAGTGTATTTGCTGGGAGAAAAGTGCATTACTGTGCGCTTTCACTGTTCAGCAAATACATGTGTAGAAGCACAGCGCTAGCAGAAACGACCGTTTCTCGACCTTTTCTAACTCAGGGAACAAATTGCACACTTCTGAGATGCATTTGGGCAACTTTGTCAGAAATGAGTTTTATGCCTAAAGAGACCTGCCTATTTGCGCAGTAGTACCGAATCTGAGTATGTAACTGGGCTTGATGAAATCAGCATTTCTCTTGCTTCCCTGTGCATAGGGAAGCTCAGTTTTAGTCACAGTAGCTCCCACAAGTATCTCCTAAGTGTGTTCTCAGTTCCTTAGAAACAGTGTATTTGCTGGGAGAAAAGTGCATTACTGTGTGCTTTCACCGTTCAGCAAATACATGTGTAGAAGCACAGCGCTAGCAGAAATGACCGTTTCTCGACGTTTTCTAACTCAGGGAACAAGTTGCACACTTCTGAGATGCATTTTGGCAACTTTGTCAGAAATGAATTTTTTGCCTAAAGAGACATGCCTATTTGCGCAGTAGTACAGATTCTGAGTATGTAACTGGGCTTGATGAAGTTAGCATTTCTCCTGCTTCCCTGTGCGTACTGAAGCTCAGTTTTAGTCACAGTAGCTCCCACAAGTGTCTCCTCAGTGTGTTCCCATTTCCTTAGAAACAGTGTATTTGCTGGGAGAAAAGTGCATTACTGGGCGCATTCACCGTTCAGCAAATACATGTGTAGAAGCACAGCGCTATCAGAAACGACCGTTTCTCGACGTTTTCTAACTCAGGGAACAAGTTGCACACTTCTGAGATGCATTTGGGCAACTTTGTCAGAAATGAGTTTTTTGCCTAAAGAGACATGCCTATTTGCGCAGCAGTACAGATTCTGAGTATGTAACTGGGCTTGATGAAATCAGCATTTCTCTTGCTTCCCTGTGCATAGGGAAGCTCAGTTTTAGTCAAAGTCGCTCCCACAAGTGTCTCCTCAGTGTGTTCCCATTTCCTTAGAAACAGTGTATTTGCTGGGAGAAGAGTGCATTACTGTGCGCTTTCACCGTTCAGCAAATACATGTGTTGAAGCATAGCAGTAGGAGAAACGACAGTTTCTCGACGTTTTCTAACTTAGGGAACAAGTTGCACACTTCTGAGATGCATTTGGGCTACATTGTCAGAAATAGTTTTTTGCCTAAAGAGACGTGCTTTAGAACGCACTAGTTTTGCCTATTTGCCCAGTAGTACAGATTCTTAGTATGTAACTGGGCTTGATGAAATCAGCATTTCTCTTGGTTCCCTGTGCGTAGGGAAGCTCAGTTTTAGTCACAGTAGCTCCCACAAGTGTCTCCTCAGTGTGTTCCCATTTCCTTAGAAACAGTGTATTTGTTGGGAGAAAAGTGCATTACTGGGCGCTTTCACCGTTCAGCAAATACATGTGTAGAAGCACAGCGCTAGCAGAAACGACAGTTTCTCGATGTTTTCTAACTCAGGGAACATTTTGCACACTTCTGAGATGCATTTGGGCAACTTTGTCAGAAATGAGTTTTTTGCCTAAAGAGACATGCCTATTTGCGCAGTACTACAGATTCTGAGTATGTAACTGGGCTTGATGAAATCAGCATTTCTCTTGCTTCCCTGTGCGTAGGGAAGCTCAGTTTTAGTCACAGTAGCTCCCACAAGTGTCTCCTCAGTGTGTTCCCATTTCCTTAGAAACAGTGTATTTGCTGGGAGACAAGTGCATTACTGTGCGCTTTCACCGTTCCGCAAATACATGTGTTGAAGCACAGCACTAGCAGAAACGACCGTTTCTCGACGTTTTCTAACTCAGGGAACAAGTTGCACACTTCTGAGATGCATTTGGGCAAATTTGTCAGAAATGAGTTTTTTGCCTAAAGAGACGTGCTTTAGAACGCACTAGTTTTGCCTATTTGCGCAGTAGTAAAGATTCTGAGTATGTAACTGGGCTTGATGAAATCAGCATTTCTCTTGCTTCCCTGTGCGTAGGGAAGCTCAGTTTTAGTCACAGTAGCTCCCACAAGTGTCTCCTCAGTGTGTTCCCATTTCCTTAGAAACAGTGTATTTGCTGGGAGAAAAGTGCATTACTGTGCGCTTTCACCGTTCAGCAAATACATGTGTAAAAGCACAGCGCTAGCAGAAACGACCGTTTCTCAACGTTTTCTAACTCAGGGAACAAGTTGCACACTTCTGAGATGCATTTGGGCAACTTTGTCAGAAATGAGTTTTATGCCTAAAGAGACGTGCCTATTTGCGCAGTAGTACAGATTCTGAGTATGTAACTGGGCTTGATGAAATCAGCATTTCTCTTGCTTCCCTGTGCGTAGGGAAGCTCAGTTTTAGTCACAGTAGCTCCCACAAGTGTCTCCTCAGTGTGTTCCCATTTCCTTAGAAACAGTGTATTTGCTGGGAGAAAAGTGCATTACTGGGCGCATTCACCGTTCAGCAAATACATGTGTAGAAGCACAGCGCTATCAGAAACGACCGTTTCTCGACGTTTTCTAACTCAGGGAACAAGTTGCACACTTCTGAGATGCATTTGGGCAACATTGTCAGAAATAGTTTTTTGCCTAAAGAGACGTGCTTTAGAACGCACTAGTTTTGCCTATTTGCCCAGTAGTACAGATTCTTAGTATGTAACTGGGCTTGATGAAATCAGCATTTCTCTTGGTTCCCTGTGCGTAGGGAAGCTCAGTTTTAGTCACAGTAGCTCCCACAAGTGTCTCCTCAGTGTGTTCCCATTTCCTTAGAAACAGTGTATTTGTTGGGAGAAAAGTGCATTACTGGGCGCTTTCACCGTTCAGCAAATACATGTGTAGAAGCACAGCGCTAGCAGAAACGACAGTTTCTCGATGTTTTCTAACTCAGGGAACATTTTGCACACTTCTGAGATGCATTTGGGCAACTTTGTCAGAAATGAGTTTTTTGCCTAAAGAGACATGCCTATTTGCGCAGTACTACAGATTCTGAGTATGTAACTGGGCTTGATGAAATCAGCATTTCTCTTGCTTCCCTGTGCGTAGGGAAGCTCAGTTTTAGTCACAGTAGCTCCCACAAGTGTCTCCTCAGTGTGTTCCCATTTCCTTAGAAACAGTGTATTTGCTGGGAGACAAGTGCATTACTGTGCGCTTTCACCGTTCCGCAAATACATGTGTAGAAGCACAGCGCTAGCAGAAATGACCGTTTCTCGACGTTTTCTAACTCAGGGAACAAGTTGCACACTTCTGAGATGCATTTTGGCAACTTTGTCAGAAATGAATTTTTTGCCTAAAGAGACATGCCTATTTGCGCAGTAGTACAGATTCTGAGTATGTAACTGGGCTTGATGAAATCAGCATTTCTCCTCCTTCCCTGTGTGTAGGGAAGCTCAGTTTTAGTCAAAGTCGCTCCCACAAGTGTCTCCTCAGTGTGTTCCCATTTCCTTAGAAACAGTGTATTTGCTGGGAGAAGAGTGCATTACTGTGCGCTTTCACCGTTCAGCAAATACATGTGTTGAAGCATAGCAGTAGGATAAACGACAGTTTCTCGACATTTTCTAACTCAGGGAACAAGTTGCACACTTCTGAGATGCATTT